>NC_041382.1:629828869-629859531 GCF_002162155.2 Triticum dicoccoides | reverse complement strand
CGTGCCTCGATGCCTGCGCTGGCACGCCCGCAAACTACTGCCGCGTCTCCCGCCTCGCTCGCCGGCGCGCGCTGCCGCGGGGAGCTCCGCCATGCCCGCAGCGTCTCCGGCCGCCGCTCCGGCCAGATCGGGCCGCACCGCGCCCAGATCCAGTCGGATCTGCCGCCCTCTGGCCTCCCCATCGCCTCCCTCCGCTTCGCTAGTGCCCTCGAGCTCGCTGGAGTTGCGTGGGCTCGCCGGAGCCAGCTTCGCCCAGATCGGGATGGCTCCGACCCTAGACTTCCCCAACCCCTATCCAAACGGCCTCCCGCACCGCCCCATCTGATTTCCCGCGAGGTCCAAATTTTCACTAAGTCCCTGAGATTGTTACATTCTCGTGCCTCCTTTGACATGCATAATTTCTTGTGTGATGCCCCGTTTTGTGCGTGTGATATATCAAAATGTTCATCATGATGTGTTCCTCATTTTGTTCCATTCTGGCATGCTTGTTTGAGTCCATCTTGATGTCCAAATCACTGATGCAAGAGTGCTATAAAATGTTTGCTCCTGTTACTTAGCAGATTATGAGGTTTTGTCATTTTTTCTACATTTGTTGCGTGCTGCATATGGACATGACCTCTACAAGTGTTTTGATCTATGCCATGTCATCTTTACATGGGTGCTTGCCATGTATTTTTGTGATCAATGTGGTGACTAGCACAATCATGCAAAGTAGCCTTCGTGATATTGCTGATTTCAGGGACTTAGGATTTTACTAAGTCCTTGTTCTGCTGTTATTTTTATGCCATGTAAACTAGATGCTACAGTGAGATCCATGCTTTTTTTGAGCATCTTCAGTAAGGGCGTTCTGGACATATGGTTATGCTCTATCCATCCATGCCCCTGTTTGCAATTATGGAGTGCCCTAGCATGTATTAATCTTGCTCTACTTTTGCTATAAAATGTTCCTGGCAGATTGTTTACATGTTAATCAATTTTGCCATGGTTGTTGTAGTTGATACAAGCATGCTATGAACTTGATCTTTCCATGGATAGCTCCATGAACATGTATTATTGCTGTAGGTATGCTTGTCTTATCATGCAAGGCTTTGTGATGAGTGATTTGAGCTTGCAAAGAAGCCTTCATAATTCTGTTTTTGCCATGCTCAGTTTTCTGATAAGTCTGAATCTGTTAACGCGTGCCATCATATCTTCTGTGCCTTTTTGCCTCATGATCAGTAAGGTACTTTTATTATATGCATTGAGGTGATTCATTCCATGCCTAGTTTTGCTATGATAT
The DNA here is from genome assembly GCF_002162155.2 of Triticum dicoccoides. Lineage (NCBI taxonomy): Eukaryota > Viridiplantae > Streptophyta > Magnoliopsida > Poales > Poaceae > Triticum > Triticum dicoccoides. Next base: position 629,858,252 of record NC_041382.1, on the reverse strand, counting down.
GTTCTTTTAGCATGTTGTTTGCTTGCTCTAAACATGGCTTGCTGATGTTAATTCCTGGCATGTTAGTATTATCACTAAGTTTGTGAAGCTGATATCTTTTGCACTTTTGACATGATTGTTTGAACATGTTCTAGTGTGATTTAGCCGTCGCTCAGTGTTCATGTTTTGTCAAGCATCTTGAGTAGATCACTGCCATATGCTTTTTTGCAATGTTGGAGTGAAGTAGCTTAGTTTCTTGTTGCATTCTAGATGGCATCGTGTTGTTAATCGCATAATTTTGCCATCCTTGTTTTGCTTGCCATTTGCAAACCGTGCATCCGATTCCGGTGATCATCTCATCTTATCAGCGGCACACTTGGTTTGCCAAGTTGATGCCTTTTTCATCTTCTCCCTTCCGGAGCACGCATATGCATTGCATATCACATCTCGCATATCATGCCATGTTTTGCATCATGTTCCTTGCCCATTGCACCGTGATTGATTGTTGGTCATTTGTTTGTGTTCTTGATTTGGGTAGAGCCGGGAGATGAGAACATGATCGAGGAACCCGTTGAGTACGCTAACGAGGATCAAGATTTCATCAACTCTGAGAACTTTGCAGGCAAGATGACCATACCCTCGAAATCGCCTCTATCTTTGCTTGCTAGTTGTTCCCTCTTTTGCTATGCCGTGATACCTACCACTTGCTATAACATTCCTCCCATATTGCCATGTCAAGCCTGTAACCCACCTTTCCTAGCAAACCGTTGTTTGGCTATGTTACCGCTTTCCTCAGCCCCTCTTATAGCGTTGCCAGATGCAGGTGCCGATGATGCCAGTGCAGGGGACGCTACCGAACTCAAGTGGGAGTTCGACGAGGATTCGGGCCATTACTATGTTTCTTTTCCGGGTGATCAGTAGAGATGCCTAGTTGGGGCGATCGGGGATCTAGCATTTGGGGTTGTCTTTCTTTTATTTGGTTTCGTAGTCGGACCTTGTTTGTATTCTGGATGATGTATGATATATTTATGTATTGTGTGATGTGGTGATTGTAAGCCAACTCTTTATCCCTTTCTTATTCAGTACATGGGACGTGTAAAGATTACCCCTCTTGTGACATGCCTACCATGCGGTTATGCCTCTAAGTCGTGCCCCGGCACGTGGGAGATATAGCCGCATTGTGGGTGTTACAAATTGGTAATCAGAGCCTTCCCCGACTTAGGAGCCCCCTGCCTGATCGAATCGCTGACGTTGTTGAGTCTAGAAGAAAATGTTTTGAGTCTTATCGGATAATATATATCAGAGAGTAGGATTCTTTTTACTCCTCAGTCCCTTCGCCGCTCTGGTGAGGCCTCCTGACGTAGGGTTTTGACTCTACTCTTCTCAAATTTCATGAATTTTTTTTAGGATCACGCGGGTATCCTGGAATCGTTCCGATGATTTTGTGACGAGAACATTGTACTTGGTCCCTCCTGACATTTATGGTTTGTGGTAGTGTCCCAGGGAGTTGAGCTCCGAGGTGTAGTCATCACAATTTTATCGTTGCAGTTCTGAAATACCTGAGTTCGCCAACATCGAAAATCTCCTTTATGCAGTTGTTGGTGAGATAACCTCAACGCCACCCAGTACTAGGGCGGGAGTTCGGGAGTATTGCCATAACTGGTATAACGGAGGCTTTTCGAAGGTTGAGGTAAATGATTTCCGAAGGTTTCTTGGTTATGTGTTGAAGGATGGATACAGCTGCATGTAGTATTTGCTTGTTTTGGGTGAGATATTATGCTTCCCTTGTATCCCCAACACTTGATTGCATAACCAGAAAGTTTCGGGAGTTTTATAGGTGGGAATTCATGTAGCTCTAGTATTTCTTCCCGCAGATATTTGGTTTGTGATTGGGTAATCCTTACCAATTATTTGTTCATATCCGTACCTTGTTGCTTTATTCTTCTACTTTTATCTAAGTGGCTTCTCAAATTATGGAAGTGTGATGATTTACATTGGAATTCATTTGTTCATTCTTGTTCGAATGTTAAGTCTATATGTTGCAATTTCGATCCATTGATTCAGCTTGATTATATGTCTTTCAAGATGCTAACGGATGCCAACCTCTTCAGGATGGCTCCTCTAACGCGTTAGAATCCGGAACCTCTGCCACCACCTCCACCTCTGGAGGAATGGCAAGCTGTCATGGCCGCCACCAATGCCAACACTCAGATGCTTTTGCAACTCTTGCAAGAGCGCAACCAAGGGCAAGGCAACCAAGGAAATCAAGGCCAAGGCAACATCAACCTCAGTTTCCTACCCTCAATCAGTGCCTCGCAAACCAGCCGAAGTCCTTCAGTAACTGTGTCGAGGCCACAGACGCCGATGACTGGCTCATGGATATCTGCAAACATTTTGAGTGTAGCAATGTCAGGCCTGAAGACTTTGTCAAGTTTGCTTCGTTTCAACTCAAAGACCAAGCTTCTGAGTGGTTTCAACAATACAGAGATTCCAAAGGAGGTCGTGTGATTACCTGGGAGGATTTCCGCCGAGACTTCAAAGCTCATCACATTCCACAAAGTGTTGCTAAGAGTAAGCGTGAGGAGTTCCGCAATCTCAAGCAAGGCAGCATGTATGTGTATCAATACATTATCCTGTTTCAGAGGCCCGCTCGCTTCACTAAACAAGATGTCCCTGATGAAAAGAGCATGATTTATCAATTCGGAGGTGGCCTCAGAGAAGATCTGCAATTAGCTCTCGTGCTTTTTGAGCCGACTAAGTATGATGAATTCTACAACATGGCACTAAAGCAAGAAGTCGCTCAGCTCAAGTGTGATGCATCTAAGAAGAGAATCATGGATGCAGCTCCATCTTCTTCTTCAACTCAAGTGGCAGCTAAGCAGCAGAAGTTCTGGTTGCCTCCTCCTCCTCCGTTTCGTCAGCCTTACCAGCAGAAGAGTAAAGGTGGCAATGGATCTTCCCACCCACCGAACACAGGCTATCAGAGTAAAGCGCAGACTCATACTCCAAGGTCAAGTTCTCCTTATCACCGTCCGTTCTCAGAGGTCACTTGCAACAAGTTTCAGCAGAAATGGCACTATGCATGCAAACAAATGCTTCAACCAAAGACACCTTCCGCCCCTCCTCCTGTGAGATCTGCCAGCAATGCAGTGGTCAAGCATAATTCCAAGTCAGCAAAGATCAACATGATGAACGCAGCTCAGGCAGAGGATTCTTCAAAAGTGATCAAGGGTAACCTTCCTGTTAATGATATTCCTGCAAGAGTCCTTCTTGATACTGGTGCATCGCATTATTTCATTTCAAGACCATTTGCATTTAAGCATGAGTTGCTTTTCCAAGATTTGCCTAGGCAGTTATTAGTTGTCTCTATGGGTAAATTCATGAACGCAAGCTCTATGGTTCCGAATGTTTCTATCAAGATGGGCGACTATAAGTTTCTGTCTTCTCCAATTGTTCTTGGTAACTTGGATATTGATCTAATTCTCGGCTGGACTGGCTTTCTAAGCACAAGGCTCAACTTGATTGTTCTGCCAGGAAAATTCAATTGACACACTCTTCTGAGGATGTGATCATCTATGCCGCTCGTGATGATACCATTCGACTACAAGGGTGAGTTGAATGCCATCTCTCAGATTCTAGTCATTTATGAATATCAAGACATCTTTCTAGAAGAGCTTCCGGGAATGCCTCATCACCGGCCAGTTGAATTCGTCATCGATCTTGAGCCTGACACGGAACCTGTTTGCAAACGTCCTCATAAGCTTGGACCAAAGGAGTTGAAGGAGTTGAAGAAACAACTTGATGAACAAGAGTGTATGCGTCTGATCAGACTGAGTTCATCTCCATGGGGTTGTGGTGTTGTTTTTGTCAAGAAGAAAGATGGAATGGAACGACTCTGCGTCGACTACCGTCAGTGAACAAGAAGACAATAAAGAAGAAGTATCCACTTCCCAACATCAATGAGCTTTTCGAGCAACTTAAGGGTGCTCAAGTATTCTCCAAGCTTGACCTCCGTATGGGTTATCATCAGATTCGCATTCATGAACAAGATATCCCCAAGACAACTTTTAGAACAAGCTATGGTTCTTATGAATATACTGGCATGTCTTTCGGCCTTGTCAATGCTCCTCCAACGTTCTCTCACATGATGAACTTCATCTTCAACCCTTACACAAATGATTTCGTCTTGGTGTATCTCGATGATATTTTGGTCTTTTCGAAAAATAAGGAGGATCATGCCAAGCATTTGAGATTGGTTCTCGACAAACTCAGAGAGCATCAGTTCTATGCGAAGTTTTCAAAGTGTGAGTTCTGGCTTGATGAAGTTCTTTACCTTGGGCATATCATCTCCGCCAAGGGAATAGCTGCTAATCCTGAGAAGGTGTCTGCAATTTTGAATTCGGAATCGCCTCAGAATGTCAAGCAGCTCTGAAGTTTTCTTGGGCTTGCAAGCTATTGTCGAAGATTCGTTGAGAATTTCTCTAAGATTGCAAAGCCTCTTTCCAACCTCCTCCAGAAGCACGTCAAGTATGTCTGGACGCCTGAATGTGACATCGCTTTAAACACCCTCAAAGAGAAGCTAGTCACAGCTCCTGTTTTGACTCCTCCCGATGAATCCAAACCATTCGAAGTTTTATGTGATGCCTCCCTACAAGGTCTCAGTGCTGTGTTAATGCAAGAGAAGAAAGTTGTGGCTTATACCTCTCGTCAGTTGAAGCCCAATGAAAAGAACTACCCCACTCATGACCTCGAGTTGGCGGAAGTTGTCCATGCTCTATTAACGTGGAGACATCTCTTGTTGGGAAGGAAAGTGGAAATCTTCACTGATCATCACAGCCTCAAGTACATCTTCACTCAGCCCAACCTCAACCTCAGGCAGACTCGTTGGGTCGAAATGATTCAAGAATACAATCCGAGTATTGAATATACTCCAGGCAAGGCCAATGTCATTGCAGATGCTTTGAGCAGGAAGGCTTACTGTAACAGCTTAATTCTCAAGCCCTTCCAACCGGACCTTGGTGAAGCTTTCCGCAAGCTGAATCTCCAAGTTGTTCCTCAAGGCTTTCTTGCCAACCTCCAAGTCTCTCCTACTTTGGAAGATCAAATTCGTGAGGCACAACTTCTTGATGACATGGTGAAGAAGGTGAAAAATGTTATTGCCAAGAGCCAACCAAAATACAAGTGCTATCGCCTTGATGACAAAGATACTCTTTTCGTCGAGGATCGAATTGTGGTTCCTAAAGGTGATCTTCGGAAAGTCATTATGAACGAGTCGCACAATTCCCTTCTATTCATTCATCTTGGTAGTACGAAGATGTACCATAACCTTAAGCAATCGTATTGGTGGACTCGAATGAAGCGAGAAATTGCTTAGTTCGTGAATGAATGTGGTGTCTGCAGAAGAGTGAAAGCAGAACACCAATGGCCAGCTGGTCTTCTCCAACCTCTTGCTATTCCAGAATGGAAGTTTGATCATATTGAGATGGACTTCGTGACTGGTTTCCCAAGTCCAAACGTGGAAATGATGCTATCTTTGTTGTCATCGACAAGCTTACTAAAGTGGCTCATTTTCTTCCTATCAAAGAATCTATCATAGTAGCTCAGTTGGCAGAGCTATACACCTCCAGGATTGTCTCCTTGCATGGCATTCTGTAGTTGATATCTTCAGATCGTGGAAGTATCTTCACTTCTAAGTTCTGGGACTCCTTTCAGAAGGCCATGGGCACTAACATTCGCTTCAGCACAGCCTTCCATCCTCAAACTAGTGGACAAGTCGAGCGAGTCAATCAAATTCTTGAAGATATGTTCAGGGCTTGTGTTGGGAATATAGCTACCAAGTAAGAACCGTCCAGGAGGGGCCGGGTCAACCCCAGCGGCGGGTTACAAAAGAAGCCCAATAGTATTCAAGGCTACTGTTTATTAAGACTTGTAGAAGGCTTAAGCCCAGAGGTGGCTTAAGGCCCAATATTGTAAACCGCCGTATGTAAAGAAAGACTTGTAAAGAAAGGCATACAAAGAAGTCACCGAGCCGGACACATTTTATGAATCGGCCGGGACTATGTAGGCCGCCAGGCGTCAACCCGTGTATATATGGGAACGACCCGGCGGTGGCTTAGGGCAAGAAACAAGAGATCGATAACCAAGCCGGCGGATTAACCTCTTGGTGATCGAAACCCCAGCAATTCCAACACAACTAGACGTAGGCTTTTACCTTCATCTTAAGGGGCCGAACTAGGATAAACCTCTCGCGTCCTCTGTCCCGATTAACCCCTTTAAGCTTCCTACTTGCAATGGCCCTACGACTAAGTCCTTTTGCTAGGACATCTGCTGTGACAATTCCACGACAGTTGGTGCCCACTGTGGGGCCAGCGCACCGTGGATTTGAGTTCTTGAAGGGCAACTTCGAAAGGCTCAAGGGATACGCTGTGGGCCGGATGATCAAGAGTCATTGCGGCAAGCTCTACATCGACGACGAAGGCTGGGGCCTCGAGGCCGGCTCAATTGAGTACGGGTACCGAGTCCCCTTCGGCGGAATTCATGTCTTCATCGGCCGGATCAGCGAATCGGGCCCTGAGCCGGATGTCTACACCAACATCATCGAGACGGCTCAGCGCGCGAGACCCGCCCGGGCCCGACCCGCTCTAAAGTGTGCCTTCGTGGGTTGCATCCATGGAGGTGAATACTCGGAAGGATCAGTGGATGGCGGTGAGATGGCCATCTATTCTGACGCTACGTCATCAACAGGTGAGACGAATTCTTTGTATCAACTGCAAGATGGCATGCTTGGGGGCTGTTCCGATGGCAGCTGTATTCCGGACCCCTTTGAGACGCCGAATCGGGCCGGAGTCTTCACGGCTAGCACTCAGCCTGGGCAGAACTCCTCGGCTGTAGCAGCAACAACCACCGGGTCGGCAGCGGCCGGGTAAGGAGACCCCGCGCACCCCCAGGCTCAGACGCTAATGGACCTCATGGATAAATGGACGGCTCTGTTGACCGTCGTGGTGGAGCTGGCGGATAAGGCTCAGCATGACGCGAAGGTGGCACGGGTACGCGAAGAGATGGCACATGCCAAGGAAAATTTAGTAGCAGAAGAGGTCAGGATGGCCGTGGAACGGGCGGCTTTGGACGCTCGTGCTCAGCAGCTTCAAGCGGAGACTTTACGGCTCTCGGTGGATCTGAACGCGTCAAACGAGGTCATGAGGAGAAGGCATCATAAAACTTAGTCACTTCTACCGCTGACGCTCGATCCTAGCAACCTTTTCCACACACCCGGGGCCGGTCCAAGTAACCCGCCAGATGCAAATCGGATCACGACACCCGGACCGCTAGTTCAGCCACGGGCCGTGGAACCGCCTCGTATGAATACCGCTATGCCTCATTATACACCAATACCACCGGGTTACTTTTCCAATCCTTTGAAGAATCTCATTGCTACGTCAGCTCGTTTGGTGGCTCTCCTGATGGAAAGCGACTCTCCGACAGCAATCGAAACATGAAGGGTAAGAGAACTTCGTCAGAGGGCTCTGGCGCAGCAGGATGCGTACTCTTACAGTCAAGACAGAATCCATTCAACCCCTCGCCTGAGCCGGAGCCCGAGCTATAGCAGGCATATGGACTCATTTGATATGTCGAGCAATGCTCAACGACATAACCAACCGCGCAGGCATGAGCCTGCGCAGGGTGGAGCCCTTAATTTGGCGGATCGGGAGAGGATCCGTCAAGAGGCTGAGCGGGCGGTTCAACTGGCACCTGAGCAGGCGGCTCATCAGGCTTTTCCAGCTTATCCGGCAGCCTCTGTTGAAGCAGGAGTCGCCACAAGAACAGGAGGTGTCCCTTGCCTGGTGCCGGCTATACGCAATGAGCGCTTGCCAAAAGACTTTAAGGGGCCTCGTAAAGTGCCTAACTACACGGTCGACTTACAGCCTGGGGCATGGATTGAGAGTTACGAGATGGCAATGGAGCTGTTGGAGGTCAGTGATGCAGCAATGGCTAAGTATTTCACCATGATGTTGGATGGAACGGCTCACACTTGATTGAAAGGGTGGCCACCCAATTCCATCGGCTCATGGGCGGAGTTGAAGGCCCGGTTCATTGAGAACTTCAAAGACACATGTAAGCAACCTATGTCAATCGTGGAGCTAACTAATTTTAAGCAAGAGGAAGGGGAGTCCACAACCCATTGGGTGCGCCGGGTCAAGGAGATAATACATTCATCTGATAAGATGGATGCCGGCTCGTCAGTCTTAATGTTGGAGAAAAATTGCCGTTTTGAACCTCTGAAGCAGAAGCTGGGGCGGCTCAAGCGTGACTGCAATGACATGGTCCAGTTGATGACGGCCTTGGTCAAATATGCTGATTCTGACAGTACCAAGGATCCCGTGTCTGATGAAGAATAAACAGGGAAGGCAAAGAAGAATGACAACAGCAAGGGGCACCAGCATAACCCGATGAATCAAGGAGGTAATAAACGTAAGGCTGACGAGTTTGTGGCTAACACTAATGCACAGGGCAATAACCAACGACGCAAGTGCGGGCAACCCCTCGGTTAGGCGGGTCAGGTCCCACCCTCAAGCAACTATTGAATGAACCTTGTCCAAGGCATGGTGCCCGGGAGAAGCCAGCTACCCATCTGTGGAAGGACAGTACGGTCATGAAGTCATTTAAAAATTCCAACATGTTTGATGGTAGCCACGGACCTGGCGGCGGTTCAGGCGGAGGCGGCTTTCAGGGCTCGGGCGTCGGGTCAGGCGGTGGTGGTTTTCACGGTCAAGGCCATCCGGGTAACCAGGGCGGTTATAACCAGCAACCCGGCCAAAATAATCAACAATAACAATCCGGGTATTAGAGTAACCCAAAACAGTTGAATAGTGGGCAGTACCACGTGTTCACCAATAGTTTGTGCAAGAGGGATCAGAAGCTTCATAAGAGGGATGTCAATCCGTTGAGCCGGCAATCCCACATTATTTAAGGTGGTCAGAATAGCCTATCGTGTGGAGCAGAGAAGATCACCCTCCCCGGGTTGATAATCCTGGTCACTTGGCCTTGATGGTAGCACCCTAGGTTGGTGGATATAAGTTCACTAATGTGCTCATGGACGGAGGCAGTAGCATCAACATCCTCTATTATGAGACGTTTCGTCAGATGGAGTTGACTAATAAAAGTCTTAAGCAATCCAACACTGTTTTTCATGGTGTTGTCCCTGGCAAGTCGGCATACCCAGTTGGTAAGATTGAACTGGAAGTAGCCTTTGGGGATGAATATGATTCCAGTGCTGAGAAGTTAACTTTTGAAGTGGTTAAGATCAAAAGCCCGTATCATGCTCTGTTTGGACGGCTGGCTTACGCCAAATTCATGGCTCGGCCGTGTCATGTATATCTACAGCTCAAGATGCCGGGTTATAAAGGCACCATTACAGTACATGGAAGCCAGAAAATAGCCCTGGAATGTGAAGAAGGTGATGTCGCTTATGCTGAGTCTGTTTGTGCGACAGAGGAGTTGAAGTTTTATAAAGATAATGTTGACCCGGCGGACATGACGTCTTTGAAGAAGCCAACTACGGAGCATGAACCGATGCTGAAATTCAAGTCGGCTGATGACACCAAGATGGTTGATTTTGTGCCAGGCGACTCATCCAAACAGTTCATCATTAGTGCCAACTTGGATCCAAAATAGGAAAGTGCGCTCATCGAGTTCATCTGTGAGAATCGGGACATCTTTGCATGGAAGCCTTCTGACATGCCGGGTGTCCCGAGAGAACTCGCTGAGCACACTCTTAACATTGATCCAAAGTTTTAGTCGGTCAGGCAGTTCCATTGGTGGTTTAACGAGGAACGACACAAGGCCATAGGAGAAGAGGTGGCCCGGCTCTTGGCGGACGGGTTCATTGTGGAAGTTTTTCACCCAGAGTGGTTGGCTAACCTGGTGCTTGTACTCAATAGGAACGGCACCCGGCGTATGTGTGTGGATTACACCGATTTGAACAAAGCTTGTCCAGCTGACCCTTTTGCTCTCCCTCCTATTGATCAGATCATTGATGCTATGGCGGGTTGTGAGCGTTTGAGTTTTCTGGATGCTTATTCAGGTTATCATCAGATCAAGATGGCAGTCAAGGACCAGGAGAAGACCGCTTTCATCACTCTGTTTGGAGCCTTCTGCTATGTGTCTATGCCTTTTGGGCTTAAGAGTGCCCATGCGACTTATCAATGGTGTGTGCAGAATTGCCTTCACAATCAGATTGGACGTAATGTTCATGCTTATGTGGATGATATAGTGGTGAAGTCCAGAAAGGAGGAAACCTTCGTAACAGATCTGAAGGAGACCCTTGATAACCTCTAAGTCTACAAGATGATGCTTAACCCGGCCAAGTGTGTTTTTGGAGTCCCAGCTGGCAAACTTTTGGGTTTTCTGGTGTCTAACAAAGGTATTGAGGCTAACCTGGAGAAGATCAAGGCAATCACATCTCTGGCTAAACTGGTGTGCATCAATGACGTTCAGCGGCTGGCGGGTCGCATCACGGTCTTAAGCCGGTTCATAAGCCGGTTAGGGGATAAGGCGATGCCTTTGTATCAAATGATGAAAAAGGCGGATGACTTCGTCTGGAGTGATGTTGCTAACTCTGCATTTGAGGATTTGAAGAAACAGCTCTCTGAACCCCCGTGTCGGTGTCAAAACCGGCGGATCTCGGGTAGGGGGTCCCGAACTGTGCGTCTAGGGCGGATGGTAATAGGAGGCAGGGATACGGTGTTTACCCAGGTTCGGGCCCTCTCGATGGAGGTAATACCCTATGTCCTGGTTGATTGATCTTGATGATATGAGTGTTAAAAGAGTTGATCTACCACGAGATCGAAGAGGCTAAACCCTAGAAGCTAGCCTATGGTATGATTGTTCTTCTATGAACTACACCCTCCGGTTTATATAGACACTGGAGGGGGATAGAGTTACACAAAGTCGGTTACAAGGGAGGAGATCTACATATCCGTATTGCCATGCTTGCCTTCCACGCCAAGGAAAGTCCCATCCTGACACGGGACGAAGTCTTCAATCTTGTATCTTCATAATCCAACAGTCTGTCCAAAGGATATAGTCCGGCTGTCCGGAGACCCCCTAATCCAGGACTCCCTCAGTAGCCCCTGAACCAGGCTTCAATGACGACGAGTCCGGCACGCGGATTTGTCTTCGGCATTGCAAGGCAGTTTCCTCCTCTGAATACTCCATAGAAGATTTTGAACACAAGGATAGTATCCGGCTCTGCAAAACAAGTTCCACATACCACCGTAGAGAGAATAATATTTCTACAAATCTAATCTGCTGACATGTTTTGACAGCATGACATCATGTCATGGCCCGGTCTTTATTCGAACCATTTTTCTCAACCAGCACTGCACATATTGCGAGGCAGTTCTCTTGACACATCTTGTCAAAGCAGAGATCGTGTCCCCTTATCACGGGATTCTCATCAATACGGATGCAGGTAACCCAAACGCGCCATCAATTATGGCGCTTGGGAAATAAGAGGTTTTACCAGGTGAGTGGGGAGGCGCATCACCTCTTCCGCCCTTATAAAGGGACTAGGATTCACTCTTTTCACCCACACCTTCTTCTCGATTCATTCAATTCTGCTCAGGCTCCAGCGCCCGAGCGTTCACCTTCTCTACCAACAGAAGGTCTTCCAAAGATGTCCGGATCCGGAGTAGGAGGCAAATGGATGGCCTCTGCCATCTAAGAGAAGGATATCAAAAAGCTTCAGGAGGCCGGGTATCTGGTCAAGAAAATTAGCCACCGTCTCCCGATGGATGGACAGATCGTCCCTACTCCGGAACCCCACGAGAGGGTTGTATTCCTCCCTCACTTTGTCCGCGGGCTAGGGTTTCCCCTCCATTCGTTCATCCGTGGCATCATGTACTATTGTGGGAGCGATCTTTACGATCTGTCCCCTAATACCTTCCTCCACATATCGACATTCATTGACGTGTGCGAGGCTTTTCTCTGTATTTCGCCACACTTCGGTTTATGGTTGAAGGTTTTTAATGTGAAGCCCAAGGTGGTGGGCGGCGAGCACGCCGAGTGCGGGGGCGCTATGGTGAGCAAGATTCTCAACGTCGTATGGCCAACGGGAACCTTTAATGATTCTATCAAGGAGTGGCAACAGCAGTGGTTTTACATCACTGAGCCATGTGGCAAGGAATGGGCCGCCTCTCCCGAGTTTCGATCCGGCGCCCCTCTGCGGCTTACATCCTGGGTCAAGAAAGGCCTGGACTGTTCCTCGTCCGACGAACTATCGGTGCTCCAGACGCACGTTAAAGATATGGGGATAAGAACATTGAACTTGTCAACGTAGCCCAGGTGATGTTAGTCCACCGGATACTGCCTTGTCAACACCAGAATTGAAATCTATGGGAATTCGATCTGGCCAGGCACCAAACTTTGCGAAGGTTCTTGGGCTCCTCGCACAAGGACATTTGGAAGGTGCTTTTCAAGTCCAGCAAATCATGGCAGAACTCCACCGAAGACCGCGGGTAACAACTGTCCCGCCCTGCATGTTCGGTGAGTCCATCAAACTATTCTATCCGCATGACCTAAAGGAAGCGCTTAACGTGTGTTTATTCAACTCCCCCAGAGCTGGACAAAGAAGGAGGAGCGGATCCGTTGTCCGGCCCCGTTTCCCGAAGACCCGGCCATCCCACTTCTGACGAAGATGCTGGTCCCGGAGCCCTACAAGATGCCGAAGAAGACGGCCGAGAAGGCGGCCAAAAAGACCCAAGGCGGCCTTCGTGATCGCGGCACTTGGGACCCAATACCCGAAGGCTTTGACGCCCATTCCGCCTCCCCACCCTTGGAGGACGAACTACCCAAAAGGGGAAGGGCTTATCTTCTGGAGGAGCCCACTGCCGCCGCCGACAGCGGCCCGATATGGGATCCGAGGGCCCAGCCCCTGGTGAACTTGTAAGTTATAAAATCCTAGTACGTTTAAGCATTCGGACTCATCGTTGCTTAGTATTTTAACCTTAAGCCATATTTTTTGGTACTCTAGTGAGGTCCCGTACCAAGCAATCCTTGTCAGAGGACCTGGTGAGCTCAAATGCTATGGAGAGCGGGACGCCCCAAAGGCCCCTTCCTCCAACTAGGTGCATAACACCGAGGCTTCGTCCCAGAAGGACCTCGGCCATGGAGGAAAGGAAGAAACGGTGAAGGCGGCGCCTGGAGGTCAAACCACAGGGGGCCGGACACGTGGGGGAAAAGATTACCATGGGGTCTTAAAGCGGGGGCGATCCTAAGTTCGTCTCCCCACTGGATGCGATTCCCGGGGCTTATATGGCTCCAGAATCAAGAAGGCAGCCTCCTTTGGCTGGAGGGGGCGTGCCTGTTTCGCCGGCGACCTCTATCCATCTAGAGGTGTCGGATGCTTTGTTGGTGGTGTTACGAGACGCCTCCATCGTTGACGAACACCGTGCCCTTATGGGTTCGGTGATTGAGAAGATTCAGTCAACTGAGAGTGGACCGAACGAAGCTTGTATCAGCCTTGTAAGAGGCTTTGAGGTATGTTTTATAAGTTGTCGAAGAGTGTCATAGTATAAATAGTAGCCCCTAATACACTGTTCGGTGAAACAAAGAACCGGACAGGGGATCGCATTGATGATCATAGGAAGACTCATTGAATGATATTGATTTCTCTTCTGTTTCAAGCAGAAACCTGTAGTGGCTACTGCCTCTCGTACTGCGGAGATCTGCGGACTGAATCAAAGTCTGGAGCGGGCCATAGAAGAAATTGGCCAATTGAAAATGCAGTTGAGGGATAAACAAGGTATGCACAAGCGTTGAGCGCATTTATTGTGAAATAAATGTTCAGTATGAAATAAGCCGTATAATTTGTGCTCGGGGTTATGACCGAAGTCGAGACCCTCAAAATGGCCATTGCCGAGGCCGAGAAAAAAGCGGCCACGGAGCGGACTCTTCGTGTGAAACACGAGGCCGGAGTTATTAAAGCCGAGCAGGAGATGCAAGAGGCCGTAAGTAAATGCGAGACCTTGGAGCAGAGTTTAACGGAGAAAGAGTCCGAACTCACCAAGGCGCGTCAAGCCACGAGCGACGCCCGGGGGGAAACCCAAAGCGCCCTGCAGAGGATGCAAGGGGCGAGGAAGATCGCGGCGGGTAAGGCTTTTCCCAGGTAAAGCAAGTATTTTGAAGGGAAAGCTATGTTTCTGACTGTGAATCCGGACTTCTCAGGTGTATTTGCCGAGCTACCTCACAGCATATCATATGCTGCTCAATTCTACCGAGCCGAAGGAAGGAACACCGCCGATAAGCTCTTTTGGTCGCAGTATTTGGCGCCGAATTATCCGGTGCCTTTTGCCGATCAACTGAAACAGCTGATCGAACTACATAAGGTGGCGGAACTAGCCATGAAAGATATGGTTATCTGGCTATGGCCTGCCAAGCCGATTCCAAGCAGCTACTTCGGGCACGTGAGGCGGCTTGTAATCGCTTCCCCTCGACTTGACGTCATTAAGCGGTCGGTCTGTATAGAAGGAGCACGAATGGCCTTCCACCTCGCAAAGGTGCACTAGGGGAAGATGGATGTCGTAAAGCTAGTGACCGAGGGACCGGCAGACAGGAAGGAGCACCGCAAGCCTGAATTATAATATAAGAGTGTCCTGAAAGGATCCTACCTTACAGTGGAGCTATGCCCCAAGGACATTATATTTCCATGAATGCCGATCATGTTGTCCTTTGTAATGTTTGAACAAAGTCGTTTATATGTCACCTGTTATATAAAAGTTTACCCTCCTGTGCGGCCGTTTTTATGTTAAGACTGAGAGTTGGCCAGTCGTCGGCTTCTGCCCCCATGTAAGAAGTACGGGGATGTTCAGGATAAACCTGAGCACTCTTTATCCCTGTTTTGGGTCCTCCGAAGGAAGTGCTCAGCACAATGAACCAGACAATCAGACTATAGGGCTTTATCACTCTCACTTAGCCATAGGAGCTTTAGTATGGTCGACGCAACCCCTTGTGTTCGGAAGACCGTACTAGGGGCTCTATCAGCGCCTAATCGGAGAAAAAGCTGATCCATCGCACGCTGCATTGGTTATGTCATTATGCGGGAGAAATCCTTAAAGATTTTGTGACCGCTCGAACAGCTGACCAGCCTCGCCCTATCATGACAGTCAGTTTTCGGCTTTCTCTACTGAGGTGCTCCTCCGGAAGAACCGGGACACAATCACAGTAGTTCTCCCAGTGCTACCTTAGCCGATATAGCAGAACGTAAGGTACCAAAACATGGGAGCCGGGCAAACCCAACTATTGATCCAAGACATGATTCGGAGCTGATGCATATAATGCTATAGCTTCAGGGTGCTGAACTTCCATGAAGGTGTTCGGACTTTTATTGCCGTGTTATGGGAAAAACGAAGCCCCTGGCATATTTAAGGCATATCACTGTGTACGGATGCCACTTGATGAGATGATTTCGATAAGAAATAACCAGCAGGTAAACTTCATATAAATCCACATGTTGTATTTGAATAATACGTCTATGCGTATGGGTACAAGTAATGTGATAAAAAAAGGAGTTGTGATAGCAGAACCTGCTGTGACCAGGGGAAGAGGTTCAGTGCGGATCCGTATTATAGCCGGACGTTCGCTGCGGGGAATGTCTAAGGATCCCCTGACGCGTTCGAGCTGCCTCTGTGGAGTCTGTCCTGGTCGGTGCGATGGTGAACCTGCGAAGGAAATATAAGAAATGGTTGTGTGTCGGCGGGCGGTTGAACCGCTGAATTCGGCCTGTCATGGCCTTCATCGGAGTGTTTAGTTGAGCTCTGGACGAGCCGGGGTATCCTTCCGTGAAGTAGTGCGGATCCCCTTGACGGTGTCCGGGAGCCTGGGCGTCGACTCGAGGTTCGGCTGCAAGGTGCTGCTCATTGTTTTTGCTGCTAAGACAGTGATGTATTTGTTGGTGCCGAAGGAAGGTTCGGCCTTGCCATGAACCGTGATGACGCCGCGTGGATCGGACATTTTGAGCTTACGATAGGCATAATGTGGCACCATGTTGAATCGAGCGAACGCGTTCGCCCGAGCAGTGCTTGATAGTCACTGCGGAAAGGGGCAATTTCGAAGATTAACTCTTTGATTCGGTAATGTTCTGGTGATCCAAAGATTACCTCGAGGTCAATGGAGCCTGTATAGCTAACCTCCATGTCTGGTATGATGCCTCTAAAAGTGGCTTTAGTGGGCTTGATTGCTGAATGATCGATGCCCATCTTGCGCATTGTGTCCTGGTAAAGCAAATTTAAACTGCTACCTCCGTCCATAAGGACTTGAGTGAGGTGGAACCCGTCTACTATTGGGTCGAGGATTAGTGCGGCTGGATTGCCCTGATTGGCGTTAACCGGACGATCCATGCGGTTGAAGGTGACCGGCCCTAGCTTATATTGTGGGACGGCTAGTTTCGTTGAGCCGCCGTCCCTGAGGGTGCATATCTTGTCCGAGTTGGCAATTTGGGTGGTATTTACCACAATCACCGATTGAATATGGGGTGGGGGGTTTCTGTTGCCCTCCTGTGTTTGGCGATCTGGGCTCTTCGTCGCTATCGTCGCATTGAGACCCCTCTTCGTTTTTGTTGCCTGCCTTGCCGCCTTGTTTGAAGACCCAACATTGTCTGTTGGTATGGGTGGCTAGCATTTCTGGGGTGCCATGAATTTGGCATTGGCGAGCGAGTATGCGGTCCAGACTGGATGGACCCGGATTTGTATTTTTGGGTGGCCCTTTCCGCGGACCGGACTTTGAGCCCCTGAACCCGGCATTAACTGCCATATTTTTGGCATTTTCACCATATTTGCGGTCCTTGTGTTTGTTGTGTCATGGTTTGTCGTTGCTATCCCTGGCTTCTGATATGCCAGGTTTGCTTGCTATATTGGTACTACGAGCCAACCAGCTATCTTCGCCCACACAAAAGTGGGTCATAAGTGTCGCGAGGGCTGCCATGGATTTTGCCTTCTCTTGGATGAGGTGCCGGGCGAGCCATTCGTCACAGATATTATGCTTAAATTCCACTAAGGCTTCTACATCCGGACAGTTGTCAATTTGGTTCTTCTTGGTTAGGAACCGGGTCCAGAATTTCCTGGACGATTCCCCTGGCTGCTGAGTTATATGACTTAAGTCGTCAGCGTCCGGCGGTCACACATAAGTGCCCTGGAAATTGTCTAGGAATGCCTCTGCTAGGTTCTCCCAACTTCCAATGGAGTTTGCCGGCAAGCAGTTGAGCCAATGCCGAGCCAACCCTTTGAGTTTGAGCGGGAGATACTTAATGGCATGTATGCCATCCCCGCGGGACATGTGAATGTGGAGGAAGAAGTCTTCTATCCATACCGCGGGGTCTGTAGTACCATCGTATGATTCGATGTTTACGGGTTTAAACCCTTCTAGGAATTCGTGATCCATTACTTCATTAGTGAAGCATAAGGGGTGTCCGGCGCCTCTGTGCCGGGCTATATCGCGACGCGGTTCATACGAGTCTTGTCTGCCGTGTCTGGCTCGGCTGGATTTGCTTTTAGTGTATCTGGCGTGACGATCATCGTCACGTATTGGTGCGCGCCTCCGTGATCCGTAGATCGATCTTTCATGTTTTGCCTTGTTTTCCAATACATCTCACAGGTCCCGTGTGTTGCCCCAGGCCTTGGTATTTTTGTTTGAGTGGCGGCGGGGTGCAGGCTGAACTTCAGGCTGAAAACGCTTCTCTGGCTCGGCCACGAGGTGA
This sequence comes from Triticum dicoccoides, assembly GCF_002162155.2. NCBI lineage: Eukaryota > Viridiplantae > Streptophyta > Magnoliopsida > Poales > Poaceae > Triticum > Triticum dicoccoides. Next base: position 629,840,524 of record NC_041382.1, on the reverse strand, counting down.
CCCGTCAGCCGCATCGTACACTGGTGATGTAGATTTCAATGCTTCCTCCTCGAGGTGAGGTAGCAACCTGCGCTTTGGGTAACTCTTGGAGGGGCACTCGAGTTCGTATTCCTCGGGCGCAAGGACTTCGGTCCATCTGTCTGCTAGCAAGTCTTGATCAGCTTGAAGCTGTTGTTGCATTTTCTTCAGGCTATTTGCTGTGGCCATAAGCCGGCGCTTGAAGCGCTCTTGCTCGACGGGATCCTCAGGCACAATAAATTCTTCGTCGCCGAGGCTCACCTCGTCTTCGGAGAGAGGCATGTAATTGTCCTCCTTCGATTCTCCATCTGCTTCCTGCTCTGGAGGGCTAGCTTGTTCACCCTCCCGCTCTACATTGTGCTGGAGGGGATTGTGGTTGTCTTCGGCACTATCCAGAGTGTTATTGTATCTTGTGTTGGTATCACTACTTTTAATGTGGAGGGACTTAAGGCGGGGTCGCTGATGTCGGCACTTGGGTTGCATCTGGGAGGGGTCATCCTCCGTTGTCTCATCGCCATTGCCTTCTTTGGGGGTGTCCACCATGTATATATCATATGATGAGGTGGTGGTTCAGTGCCCTATGGGTGGTGGTTCCTATTCGTCTCCTACATCGTCATCCATACCGTCGATGACTTCGGAATCGAAGTCGAGCATGTTGGTTAAATCATCGATAGTGGCTACTAAGTGGGTGGTGGGTGGGCAGCGAATTTCTTTGTCGTCCGCATCCCATTCTAGCTGGACATAGTTCGGCCAAGGTTCTCCTGACAAGGAGAGAGACCTTAATGAATTTAGCACATTGCCGAAAGGCGAGTGCTGAAAGATATCCGCGGAGGTGAACTCCATGATCGGTGCCCAGTCGGATTCGACAGGCACGGATGCAGGCGGCTCGGAGTCTGTGGCCGCAGACGAATCCAGCGGTTCAGCAACACAGCTCTCATAAGGGGTGAAGTCAGTATCCGGCTCAATCGCAACTGAGAGTGCGGCCTCCATGGCGGGGTCTATCCCCCCGTCCTCGGATGGCGCAATTTGCTCCGGAACACTGTCCGACGGTAGAGCTAAATCATGCTCGTCGTGATCGTGCGGCCCACCTGACATGGGCTCGAATCCGTCGAAGATCAAGTCTCCGTGGATGTTGGCAGTGTAGTTTGGGTTCCCGGACCTGACCTGATGGCCAGGGGCGTAGCTCTCGATCTGCTCCAGATGGCCAAGCGAGTTGGCCCGCTGTGCGAAGCCACCAAATATGAGGATCTATCCGGGGAGGAAAACCTCACCCTGGACCGCATCATTACCGATGATCCAAGGAGCCATCGAGCCTTATGGTGACGGCACAACAGATCTCTCAATGAAAGCACCAATGTTGTTGTCAAAACCGGCGGATCTCGGGTAGGGGGTCCCGAACTGTGCGTCTAGGGCGGATGGTAACAGGAGGCAAGGGGCACGGTGTTTACCCAGGTTCGGGACCTCTCGATGGAGGTAATACCCTACGTCCTGCTTGATTGATCTTCATGATATGAGTATTACAAGAGTTCATCTACCACGAGATCATAGAGGCTAAACCCTAGAAGCTAGCCTCATTAACAGAGTCGGTTACAAGGGAGGAGATCTACATATCCGCATTGCCAAGCTTGCCTTCCATGCCAAGGAAAGTCCCATCCGGACACGGGACAAAGTCTTCAATCTTGTATCTTCATAATCCAACAGTCCAGCCAAATATAATCCGGCTGTCCGGAGACCCCCTAATCTAGGACTTCCTCACCCCGGTTCTTGCTGCTCCAGTTGAGAAAGAGTCGTTGTTATTATATGTAGCTGCTAACTCACGAGCTGTTAGTGTGGCCATTGTGGTGGAACGCAAGGAGGCCGGCAAGGAACATCCGGTCCAACGACCAGTTTACTACGTCGGTGAGGTGTTGATTGAATCTAAACAAAGATATCCACATTGGCAGAAGCTCGTGTATGGGGTGTTCATGGCAAGACGGAAGCTCAAACATTACTTTCAGGGTCACCCAATCACTTTGGTTAGCTCTGCTCCTTGGGAGACATCATTCAAAATAGAGAAGCTACTGGACGAGTCGCCAAGTGGGCCATTGAACTTGGGTGTCATGGGTTGAAGTACGTGCCACGTACTGCGATCAAATCTCAAGCGCTGGTTGACTTTATTAATGACTGGACAGAGATGAAGATGCCAGAGGAGAAACCAGAAAACACATATTGGACGATTCACTTTGATGGGTCCAGACAGTTGGAAGGCTCGGGGGCTGGAGTTGTTTTAACTTCCCATCGAGGTGACAAGTTTTGTTATGTGTTGCGATTGATGTTTCCTTGTACTAACAAGGCAGTAGAATATGAAGCCTTGCTCCATGGTCTTCGAATGGATGAAGAAATGAGTCTGAGCCGGGTCCGGTGCCTTGGCGATTCAGATTTGGTGGCTCAACAGGTGTCAGGCAAGTGGGTTTCCAAGGATCCTCTCATGGCGGCTTATCGCCGTGAAGTTGACACTCTTGCAGGACATTTTAAGGGTTATCAAGTGGAACACATTGACCATAGAAATAATGAAGTGGCCGATGCATTCAGCTGGTTGGGATCTCAGCGTAAGTCGATGCCACCTAACACCTTTTTGGATGTTTTGCATAACTCGTCTGATAAGTTATCCACAGAGGAAGATTTGGCCATTCCTGACCCAGAGGCACAGTTGGTGGCAGCTCTTCACGTCATCCCAGAATGGATAGTACCGTTCTTGGCTTACATGACGCGGGGCGAGATGCCAGAGGATGTGACCCTGGCCCGACAGATAACCCGCCGGTCCAAGTGAATGACGATTTCTAACGGAGAGTTATACCATCGTAGCATCACTGGAGCGTTTCAGCGGTGTGTTTCTCCTGAAGAAGGCCAAGAAATACTTCGTGAGATCCATGAAGGGGATTGTGGTCATCACACCAGGTCAAAATCTCTTGTGGCCAAAGCTTTTCATCATGGTTTTTACTGGTTGACGGCTCACGCTGATGCAGAGGATCTGGTCAGTAGATGTGATGGATGTGAAAAATTTGCACGACGAGCGCATGTGCCGGCTCAGGAATTGCGGATAATTCCAATCATTGGCTGTTTGCAGTCTGGGGACTTTACATGGTTGGACCTTTCAAAAGGTCCAAGGATAAAAAGACACATCTTTTAGTGGCAATTGACAAATTCACAAAGTGGGTTGAGGCAGAGCCAGTAAGTAAGTGTGATGCAGCCACGGCGGTTCAGTTCATGAAAAAAGGTGATTTTTCGTTTTGGTTTTCCACACAACATTATCACTGACAATGGCACTAATTTGTCCCAAGGGGCTATGGAGGAGTATGTCAAAGAGAGCACATCCAGCTGGATGTTTCTTCTGTAGCTCACCCTCAATCTAATGGGCAGGCTGAGAGAGCAAATTAGGAAATCTTAAAAGGTCTCAAGCCCCGGCTCATGGTTCCCTTACAACGGACGCCGAATTGCTGGGTAGAGGAGTTACCCTCGGTGCTGTGGAGTATCAACACCACTCCTAACAGGTCCACATGTTATACACCCTTCTTCATGGTCTATGGAGTGGAAGCGGTGCTACCTAGTGACATCCGTCATGACTCGCCTCGTGTGGCAGCTTATGTTGAAGCTAATAATGAACAAGCCAGACATGATGCACTTGACTTGTTAGATGAGGAGAGAGACATAGCAGCGGCTCGATCAACAATTTATCAACATGACCTGTGCCGTTAGCACAGCCGCCGGGTTAATTCCAGGACTTTTCAAGAAGGTGACATGGTGCTCCGTCTCATCCAGGATCTGTCAGATGCACATAAGCTATCCCCGCCTTGGGAAGGACCCTTTGTGGTCAGCAAGAACTTAAACATCAGGGCATATTACCTCATTCACGTTCGAAAGCACAAAGACCCACGTAAGTCAGAGGAGGGGACCCGTCGGCCGTGGAACATTGCTCAACTTCAGCCATATTACACTTGAGCCACCGGCTCTCGTCATGCACATACTTTGACATTGTATATACTATCATAAGTAATAAAGCAGGACCTCTGTCCTTTTGCTCTTCAAATGTCATATATCTTTACTATTTTTCATAACTATTAAGGACCTGATCATATCTGAATTTAGCTTAACTTTTCTGGTGCGACTTATGATCGTATTCGAATCTAGCTGTAAACCTCATGATTACTTGGGGGCTTCCTGTTCAAACATAGGTCGTATTCGAACCAAACAGAACATAGCTGTCGTAACCCTATTGATCGGCTCAAAGCCAAACTCACTAGGGGGCTTCTTGATCGTATCCGAATCATAGCTTTACCCCTTTTGTGTCCGACTTGGATCGTATTTGAATCAGGGTCGTTATAAACCTCTGAAGGTCATTTGGGGGCTTCCTGTTCAAACATAGGTCATATTCGACCAAAGAGAACATAGCTATCGGTACCCTCTTGATCGGTGCAACGCCAAATCCACTTGGGGCTATATGATCGTATTAGAATCTTTGCTTAAACCCCTTTGGTCTGGTTTACTGAATGTATTCGAATCAGAAACCCCCAACTTTCAGTTACAAAGTTAATTTATATTGTTTGCAATCTGCTATTTGTCTTGCCGGTATTTGTTGTATGAAATTTAAACGGTCAGCACGGTCTTTTCACCGGCTTGATTATTTGACAACAAGCCACCAAGGCATAATGGTCATCAGGCATGAAGAAGCATTGACTTCTCAAAAAACGATTGGATCATCAACCTCATCACCCGGGTCATATAAACCGGTGGTCCAGATGCAAAGAATACATGTATGACTGTTATTTATGAATAGTTATTTCTGTGTTTTTCGTTAATCAAAGGTTGTTTCAACCTTGTTTATTTTTACATCTGTTTCTATTTTTTCTATTACGATAAAACCATTGGTCATGTACCGGGTGTTCTGACCCGTTCGGTGCTAAACTGCCAAGCCAGTTTTTCCTATGCTATAGGAACAAAGCCGAAATATTACAAGAGATAATCATAGATGCAATGCATATATTGACATCAGGAAGCAAAGAGTCACACACGGCATCTTATGCACGATGGCATAGGAAAAATATGCAGTTGTTTCAAGCTAAATCTATTACAAGGCTTTAAAAAGCCCACAAGATGGTTATCACTCTTCCCTCGCCGGTTCATCTCCTTCTGCTAATTGGAAGCTGGGATTGGACCAGTCAAAGCCATTTACGGCAGTGAACTCTGCTTCATCATCAATCAGGCCAGATGGATCAACTTCTGGAGCAAATTTACGTTGACAAACCGGCGGGATAAGATATGTCACCTTGTAAGAGGGAGTCACCATCTTCTTATTCTCCAAATCAAAACCCGGCTGATATTTGACAATATTGGTCTCATCTCCAAGAACAGTAGCTTGAGGTCGAACTCCCCTCATGCAGGCAATGAAGTCATCTTGCTCAAATAGAGACCCGTCTTCCTTCATAGTCGGGTACCCCCTAGCTACATCCACCGGGTCTAGATCTGGCACCCAGGCTTTGGAGCGGCTCAGGGTAGTCAAGGCTCCGGCTCTGGCACATGATTGTTTGACCTCTTGAAACCTGGCGGGTAAGATTGACAATTTTTTCAGAACATCACTCAGCCGATTGGGTCCTTGGTTGACAGGAGAGATAGCAGCAAGTGCTCGTCGAGCGCCAGTATAAAACTACTCTACTAAGGTCTAAACCGCCTTTAGTTTGGTCACATTATCTTGGCTCAGATTTTTGCTTCACGGACCTGCACATATTTTTTAAACAAGGGGTCAGCAGGTGGTTTATATTCCGGGTCAAAAGAAGGTATAACGGACCAGTACATATGGCTTACCAAAGATGGCAGAAACCATTTGAGACACCCGCTTCTTTAAACCGGCAAGCTCTGTGGTAACCTCCTCAAGAGCTTCTTTAGCTTTTTCAGCGTGTTGTATCAGCAGCAACGTTTCTTTGGCCCAGGATTTCTTTTTGGCAGTCAAGCTGGTTTTCGATTTTTCCATCTCAGCAAGACTGAATTGAAGTTTAGAATCAGCAGACTTGATTTCTGCCTCTTGATCCACCAGCCAGATCTTTGCATCAGTTAATTGGGAGCCCAGTTCAGATAGGGCGTTCTCCAAAACATACACAGGTGTGTCAAGGCTTAAACTAAAAAGTTATAAAGATTCAAGTCCCAAGTGCTTTACAAAGTAATAACACTTGACACTTGGGGGCTAATGTCTGCCAAAACAATTTCAAGTCCCAAGTGCCTTACAAAGTAATATCACTTGGCACATGGCGGCTAATGCATGATATTTGGAAAGTCTCTCAAGATTAAACTGGATTACAATATTTATTGGGACTGGCACAAGACAATTATGAAATTAAGTACCGGCTCATTTATGATCAAGTGAACCAGCCCTTGGGGACTACAGGTGAAGTTTGCACTATTCTGTTGGACTTTTGAAAGACTTAGAGAGAAAGTATACATCTATATCATAAAGTCTCTAGATCAATCAGGATCATCATCTGAAGACTTGGTGGCTGGTAGAGTATAAGTAAACCGGAGAACATACCTCATATTTCAGCTGAAGTTGCTTGACCATCTCAATCTCTGACTCACGGCTGGAATGAACATGGCTGAGATAGCCCGACAATATGTCATTAGCATTAAGATGACTATAGTGAGAGATATCAAAACACACTTTCTTTCTCTCCAGGGCTTCTTGTTTAGCAGTGTGCCGAGCTAACACAGTAGGAGTCCCTGGTTCAACAAAACGGCTACCAGTGACCAGAACGTCATGATCAGAAGATGATGGCGGGTTAGTTGAACTAGATGGTCTAGCAGTAGAGGGGTTAACAACGGTATCATCAGCTGACGGCTCAGGAGGATCCAATTGAGCATTGGCAGCCGGGTCTTCTGGTGCTTCAGTTCGAGGGGGAGAAGTTGGCATGGTCGGTTCAGGTGCAAGGACTGACGGGTCTTCCACCGGTTTAGTCACATTGGCCTTCTTGGACTTGGCTTGACCACTAAGAAAGAGGTTATGAGACAGTTGGTACAAAGATGCAGTTTGAAAGATACGGAGGAAAGATGAATTTTTCCTTACCCAGGGGCAGTCTTGAAAGCCGGAAATTGAGTCTGAGATGAGTCGCCAGAAGAGCGAGAAACCTCCTGCAAAGGTAAAATAAAGTTAGTAATGCAAGAGAATAAACTCATTAATAAAAGAAGAAGATAAAGATAAAAGAGACCTCATTCTGACGTTTTTGAGGAGTTTGTTGTACAATGGAAGGTGGTTCATCGTCATTCTGGGCCTGACGGCGGCTCTCATGTTGCTGTTTTTTCAAAAGAAAATGAGGGTCCAAATAAGCAAAAGGGTGCGAAAACCTTACTTTCCAGGTTACCAGTCGAACTTTCTGTCTTGGCAAATGGGTTGAGTCGGAGGAAATAGTTACCTCCTCTTCTACGGCCTGACTGGCCCCCGTGTCGTCCTAGCAATAGTCAGTGTTAGTAAGGTTATTAAAAAACTGGCCAATGGAGTCAAGGGCTACCTCCGAATCAGAATCATGTCAAGCTTCAATAGGTCCTCAGTAGTGCTCTTTTTCTTCTCGGACCTCCGGTTCGTCTTCTTGGCGGCTATGGTGGCGGCTCTGGCCTTCTTGGCGGCTTCATGATCATACTTGGTTGTCCAGAAGTCGGATTTGGCTTGTAAACAAGTAAAACAACATGGAATGTCAGGCAAGCATTTAAAACTGCTGAGGAAAATATATACTACGAGAAAGAGGTCAGGGGTTCTTTACCTCTGGCGCCGGGTTAAGTTTAGAAAAGGGGTTTAACCTGACTTTACTACAGTCTTCATATTTTCCATTCACCAGAAGGGTCGACATTGAAACAATATCTTCTTCAGTTAGTTGAACGGAGCTATGATGAAGAGAGTCATCTGGGCCTCAACCATATTCATACATCAATTTGGATCAGCGGCTTAGAGGGATGACCCGCCACGAGACGCAACAATGAGTCAAATCAACTCCGGTTAAGCCGTTCCCCAGTAAGGCGTTAATCCTTTTAATTTATGGAATAAGCTTTTTGCGATCAGCGGTAGTAAGCTTGTCAGGGAGCGCAAACTTGAAATCTAGGCGATCCGCACGGTAACCCGGCTGTGGTTTCTCATTGGCTGGTGAAGTGTCTTGACAGTAGAACTAGGTCTGATTCCAGTCTTTGGGATGACTCGGCAAGATTATTAGGGGGAAGACGGCGCCCTGTCGGTGCTCAATTGAGATGCCTCCAAGTTCCAAGCTAGGGCCCTTGGTACACTCGTTCTGGTGGTTCAGATAAAAATACACTCTAAAGAGTTCCACAGTCGGTTCTTCTTGAAGGTACACCTCACAGAGAACTTGGAAATTGCAGATATTGGATATGGAATTGGGCCCGAGATCTTGAAGGTGGAGTTTGAAAAAATGGAGAACATCTCTGAAGAACTTTGAGCCAGGTGGTGAAAACCCCCGATTCATGTGGTCAGAGAAGACAATAACTTCATCGTGTTTTGGGTTAGGCCGTTCCTCGTCCGGGTCAGGTGCACGGTAAGACATGACATTCTTCCCTGGCACAAAACCTATGGTGAAGAATTCCTTCAGGTTGTCCTCAGTTACTGCGGAAGGGACCCAGTTGCAGACGGTCGGTGCTTTTGACGGCATGATGATCAAAAGACGAACTGAAAAGAAAGTAACGTGCCGGTTCAATTCAATGGTGAAATTAACAGTTAAATGATGATGGTGCAAATAGGTAATGGCGGCTTAAGTAAGGGCTAATGTCATATAAGGGAAAAGTAAGCCGGCGTCATAAGCCGCCATGACTACAGACATTTGAAGGAAACCAGAAACAGAATTGGCTAAGTGTTGAGGCAAACAAGTTTCCTAATTTCTTGATATTATTCTGGATCGAGTGGTTGTTCAAAATATAAAATATTCTAGACCTAAAAGTCTAGCACAGATGAGTTCGTGAGCTCTAATGAAGCCCTTTTTACTAGAAGAAGGAATCTAGTAGTATCAAGGATGGGCACAAAACAACTACCACACGAGTATATATTTCTTTTTGGATCAAGAAGAAGCTGCAGTGGAAGAACTACAAGGAAACTGTGATGAACTGTGAAGAACACGCAGGAAACATAGAAACCCTAATGTGGATCTGAGGAGCAGGAAGGTGAAAACTTACAAGCACGGATCTTCTGCGGAGGTCGCCGCCGTTCTCTGGACCGATTCAGGTTGATGCAGCGGACAAGGTCGATGGAGACGAGGTGCTCTGCGACGGTGGCAGAGCTCGAGCGGCGGTAGGGTTGCGAGAGGAAGAAGATGAAGAGAGAGAAGAATGAGAAAGACTAGGGCGTGCCTATTTATAAGGGGATAAGCGAACAGGCGAGCGTGAAAAATCGAGGAAGACCCGGATAATGATTATCCAAATAAACGGACGCCTCGATTCTCGAAAGACATTAAATGATAAAGATCCATCGAGGATGATGTCAGAGCAGTTTTTTGCGTTTTCAGACGATGACGTCATGGCGGGTTACAGAATTTCTATAAAGAGAGGAAGATGGATTTCATTTACGTATTCAAGATTGATAAGGAACAAAGTTCAAAGTCAACCTAGGGCCTAATGTTGGGAATGTAGCTACCAGGTAAGTCCCGCCCAGGAGGGGCCGGGTCAACCCCAGCGGCGGGTTACAAAAGAAGCCCAATAGTATTCAAGGCTATCGTTTATTAAGACTTGTAGAACTCTTAAGGCTAGATGTGGCTTAAGGCCCAATATTGTAAACTGCCATATGTAAAGAAAGACATACAAAGAAGTCACCGAGCCGGACACGTTTTATGAACCGGTCGGGACTCTGTAGGCCGCCAGGCATCAACCCATGTATATAAGGGGACGACCCGGCGGCAGCTTAGGGCAAGAAACAAGAGATCGATAACCAAGACGACGGATTAGCCTCTTGGTGATCGAAACTTCAGAAATTCCAACACAACTACACGTAGGCTTTTACCTTCATTGTAAGGGGCCGAACTAGTATAAACCTCTCGTGACCTTTGTCCCAATTAACCCCTTTAAGCTTCCTAGTTGCGATGGCCCTACAACAAAGTCCTTTTGCTAGGACATCTGCCATGACAATTCCACGACAGCTTGTGTAATTTCCTTCGGTATGAAGTGGGAAGATTGTCTTCCATATGCCGAGTTCTCCTACAACAACAGTTTCCAAGCGAGTTCGGGCAAGGCCCCATTTGAGATTCCCTATGGCAGAAAGTGTCGTACTCCTCTTAATTGGTCAGAGACTGGTGAACACCAACTTCTTGGCAATGACTTGATCACAGAGGCTGAAGTGATGTGTAAAGTCATCCGTGAAAATCTCAAAGCCGCGCAATCGCGCTAGAAGAGTTACTATGATAGCAAGCACCGTGACTTGGCTTTCGAGACCGGAGACAATGTCTACCTCCGTGTCTCTCCAATGAAAGGTACTCGTCGCTTCGGTATCAAAGGGAAGCTTGCCCCTAGATACGTGGGTCCTTTCAAGATCATTGGCGAAAGAGGCGACCTCGCCTATCAACTTGAGCTTCCGTCCAACTTCGCGAATGTGCACGATGTGTTTCACGTGTCACAGCTTCGCAAGTGCTTCAAGACTCCTGATCGCACCATCAACTTAGAAGAGATTGATCTCCAAGAAGACCTGTCTTATCATGAGCATCCACTACTAGGAAAAGGGCTATAGATGGAAATGACACTAATGGCGCACCAGACATGTGGTGCGCCATTAGTATATACTAATGGCGCACCACCTTCTGATGCGCCATTAGTGTTGAAACTACTAATGGCGCACCCTGCCCACGGTGCGCCATTAGTACCAAATTTTTTTTGAACTAGTGCGCCTGTCCAAACATACTAATGGCGCACCGTGGGTGTGGTGCGCCATTACTAGTTAAACTAGTAATGGCGCACCATGCCACGGTGCGCCATTAGTAACCTTGGCCACCACTTCCACCGAATGCACCCCCCCCATGTGATATGTGGCCTAGTTGTTGGGAAAATTTGCAAATATGAATTTTGACTTCATTTGCAAAATCTCGCGAGAATTTGTAAAAATGGGCATAACTTTTGCATACTAACTCGGATGAAAAAGTTTTTTATATGAAAAATCATCTACTCGAAAAGTTACAAAATCCTCAAAAACCTAACAGAAAAAAAGATACGGGGCTTTTAAGATCTAGAGAGGCAAAAAAATCAAAAAATTCAAACTTACTAATGGCGCACCTACCCATGGTGCGCCATTACTATCTTCCCGCCTTCAAAATTCAAAATAAGTCAAAAAAATAAAAAAAACAATTACTAATCGCGCACCTGCCCGTGGTGCGCCATTAGTATCTTCCCGCCTTCAAATTTCAAAATAAATAAAAAAAATAAAAAAAATTACTAATGGCGCACCTGCCCGAGGTGCGCCATTAGTATGCCGTATATATGGCTGGTCCTCTCCTCCTCTCTTCATTTCATCTTCCCTTCTCTCCTCCACCATACTTCTCCTCTCCGGTGACCTTCTCCTCCTCTCCGGCGACCTCCTCCTCCCTCCTCTCTCCTCCCGTCCCCTCCCCTCATGGTTTCTTCTCCCTCCTCTCCGGCGACCTC
>NC_041382.1:629726422-629828219 GCF_002162155.2 Triticum dicoccoides | reverse complement strand
GATCCAGATCTAGATTCAAAATGGCGCATCACTAATGGCGCATCACAGGACAGTGCGCCATTAGTATGCCGCGGTTACTAATGGCGCATCCAGTTGTGGTGCGCCATTAGTATCCAAAGCACCTGGGTATACATGGCCCCTGGGAGGCATACTAATGGCGCACCGTGGCCTATACTAATGGCGCACCAGTGGTGCGCCATTAGTATACCAGATACTAATGGCGCACCACTGGTGCGCCATTAGTAAAAATTACTAATGGCGTGCTGTTAATGGCGCACCACAGATGCGCCATTAATGGCCATACTAGGTGCGCCATTAGTAGGGGTTTTTCTAGTAGTGATCCCGTTACTATTCTTGAAGAAACTGAGTGCATGACTCGCAACAAGTCTATCAAATTCCTGAAAGTGAAGTGGTCACATCATTCCGACCGAGAAGCCACCTGGGAACGCGAGGACCACCTCTGTTCCGAATATCAGGAGTTCTTTCAGTCCTACATCTCGGGACGAGATCCTTTCGTAGTGGTGGAGTGTTCTAACACCCCCGATGTAACTTGCTATATTTGTACTTCCAACTCTTGCCTTTTTCAGCTTAAGTTATGAGATTACCCTCATGGTTGGGTTTTGTCTTTGTTCTGCATTTTGTTCATGTCATCATGTGCATGTCATTTTGCATACGTGTTTGTCTCATGCATCCGAGCATTTTCCCTGTTGTCTGTTTTGCATTAAGACACTCCTACGTGCACCGGTGTCCCATTTTGTCTCTTTTCGTGAGCGGGTGTTAAACGTTCTCGGAATGGACCGAGATTTGCCAAGCGGCCTTGGTATACCACCGGTAGACCGCCTGTCAAATTTCGTGTCATTTGGAGTCCGTTTGATACTCCAACAGTTAACCGGGTAATCGGAAAGGCCTCTTGTGTGTTGCAGCCCTACACCCCATCAAAACGGCCCAATAACCCTTCCAAAACACTCACATGTCCTCCATCGTCGGATCACGACCGCGTGGTCGAAAACTACACCCCATTTGGACACTCCAAACTCCTACCTATAAATATGTGCTCCTCGTCCAAATCCAGGTTGAAACCCTAGTCTAGCCTCCCCGCCGCCACCGAACGCGTCCGCGACGGCAAGACACGTCTGCCGCCGTTCCCTCGGCGAATCCCACGCCGACACGTCACCGACCCGCACCCACATTGCCGCCGCCGCTCGGGGTCGAACCGGGCCTCGCCGGGCCCGCACGCCGCCGCCCGCTCCGTCGCGCTTTGCCCCGCCGCCTGCTCGCCGTCGCCGCCGACGGGCGCCAGCGTCGCACTCGCCGGACCTCGTCTCCGCCAACACCGCCACTCCTGCGCCTCGGCGCCCGCGCTGCCGCGCCCGCAAACTGCTGCCGCGCCTCCCACCTCGCTCGCCGGCGCGCGCCGCCGCGGGGAGCTCCGCCGTGCCCGCAGCATCTCCGGCCGCCGCCCCGGCCAGATCAGGCTGCGTTGTGCCCAGATCCAGCCAGATCCGCCGCCCTCCGGCCTCCCCATCGCCTCCCTGCGCTTCGTCGTTGCCCTCGAGCTCGCTGGAGTTGCGTGGTGCTCGCCGGAGCCAGCTTTGCCCAGATCGAGACGGCTCCGACCCTGGACGTCCCCGACCCCTACCCAAACGGCCTCCCGCACCGCTCCGTCTGATTTCCCGCGATGTACACATTTTCACTAAGTCCCTGAGATTGTTACATTCAGGTGCCTCCTTTGACATGCCATAACTTCTTGTGTGATGCTCCGTTTTGTGCGTGTGATATATCAAAATGTTCATCATGTTGTGTTACTCATTTTGTTCCATTGTGGCATGCATGTTTTAGTCCATATTTATGCCCAAATCACGGATGCAAGAGTGCTATAAAATGTTTGCTCCTGTTACTTAGCAGATTATGAGGTTTTGACATTTTTGCTACATTTGTTGCGTGCTGCATATGGACATGAGCTCTACAGGTGTTTTGATCTATGCCACGTCATCTTTACAGGGGTGCTTGCCATGTATTTTTGTGATCAATGTGGTAACTGGAACAATCATGCAAAGTAGCCTTCGTGATATTGCTGATTTCAGGGACTTAGGATTTTACCAAGTCCTTGTTCTGATGTTATTATTATGCCATCTAAACTAGATGCTACAGTGAGATTTATGCTTGTTTTGAGCGTATTCAGTAAGGGTGTTTTGGACATATGGTTATGCTCTATCCATCCATGCCCTTATTTGCAACTACGGAGTGCCCTAGCATGTACTAATCTTGTTCTACTTTTTCTATAAAATGTTCCTGGCAGATTGTTTACATGTTAATCAATTTTGCCATGGTTGTTGTAGTTGATACAAGCATTATATGAACTTGCTCTTGCCATGGTTAGCTTCATGAACGTGTCTTATTGCTGTAGGTATGCTTGTCTTGTCATGCAAGGCTTTGTGATGAGTGATTTGAGCTCGCAATGATGCCTTCATAATTCTGTTTTTGCCATGATCTGTTTTCTGCTAAGTCTGAATCTGTTAACGAAACTTGCTATGTTTACATGGGTGCCATGATATCTTCTGTGCCTTTTTGGCTCATGATCAGTAAGGTAATTTTGTTATATGCATTGAGCAGATTCATTCCATGCCTTGTTTTGCTATGTATGTTCCTGTAGCATGTTGCTTGCTTGCTCTAAACATGGCTTGCTGATGTTAATTCCTGGCATGTTAGTATTTTCACTAAGTCTGTGAAGCTGATATCTTTTGCACTTTTGACATGCTTGTTTGAACATGTTCTAGTGTGATTTAGCCGTAGCTCAGTGTTCATGTTTTGTCAAGTATATTGAGTAGATCACTGCCATATGCTTTGTTGCTATGTTGGAGTGTAGTAGCTTAGTTTCTTGTTGCATTTTAGATGGCATCGTGTTGTTAATCGCAGAATTGTGCCATTCTTGTTTTGCTTGCCATTTGCAAACCGTGCATCCGATTCTGGTGATCTTTATATCGATTTCGACCGAAATCATCTCATCTTTCCAGCGGCACACTTGGTTTGCCAAGTTGATTCCTTGTTCATCTTCTCCCTTCCGGAGCACGCATATGCATTGCATATCACATCTCGCATATCATGCCATGTTTTGCATCGTGTTGCTTGCGCATTGCACCGTGATTGATTGTTGGTCATTTGCTAGTGTTCTTGCTTTGGGTAGAGCCGGGAGACGAGAACATGATCGAGGAACCCGTTGAGTACGCTTACGAGGATCAAGCTTTCGTCAACTCTGAGAACTTTGCAGGCAAGATGACCATACCCTTGAAATCATTTCTATCTTTGCATGCTAGTTGTTCGCTCTTTTGCTATGCCATGATACATACCATTTTCTATATCATGCCTCCCATATTGCCATGTCAAGCCTCTAACCCACCTTTCCTAGCAAACCATTGTTTGGCTATGTTACCGCTTTGCTCAGCCCGTCTTATAGCGTTGCTAGATGCAGGTGCCGATGATGCCTGCGTAGGGGACGCTACCGAACTCAAGTGGGAGTTCGACGAGGATTCGGGCCGTTACTCTGTTTCTTTTCCGGATGATCAATAGAGGTGCCCAGTTGGGGCGATCGGGGATCTAGCATTTCGGGGGGTTGTCTTTCTTTTATTTGGTTCCGTAGTCGGACCTTGTTTGTATTCTGGATGATGTATGATATATTTATGTATTGTTTGAAGTGGCGATTGTAAGCCAACTCTTTATCCCTTTCTTATTCAGTACATGGGATGTGTAAAGATTACCCCTCTTGCGACATGCCTATCATGCGGTTATGCCTCTAAGTCGTGCGCCGACACATGGGAGATATAGCCGCATCGTGGGTGTTACACTTTGTCTGCATAATGAAGAAGACATTAGTTCACTACAAGATGGTACCAACTATTATACCTTGCCTTTTTTCATTCCTTTGCCCCATTTCCGATATAGAGAAGATATTTATGCACATGCTTGATTTCATGCCTTTCCAAAGTATTTCACTGATGGTTACCTCTCAAACCACCTCTATGGTCTGGAGGCAAGGAAGGTTTTCATACAACACCCACGGTTCAATATTGAAGTGCTTCTGAAGAGGACGAAGGATGGACGGTCAATCATCCACAGGCACTAGCCTAAAGTTGCAAATACCTTCAACATGAATGAATGCTCAATATTCGCCTTCCGCTTCAGCAATTTTCCAGATGAGATGCATCTATCTATGTACCGTCTATGATGCTAATTTCGAAAGGTTCTAGATGTTGCATGTGAAACTTGGTGCTGGTGCAGTTGTCTAATGGGGTAGCTGAGTGCCGAAGCTATATCATGTTGTACTCTAATGTATTTCAATTATGAAATCCTTCTTCCTTAATATGGAAATGAAATATATTATGTGCTTAATATGAATGTTAATTAGATTAATAAATGGATTATTAATAGGGCGATTAGCATGCTAATGGCCAATTAGCCTGCTAATTGGGTTTTCCTATTGCAAACAATTATTGAGAAAGCACCGTGGGCGATGACCACACGCAACACATGCAGTTTCTAGGAATAAACCGTGTTGGATCAATGAACAATCACACACGACATTCTCTTGAAAACTGTTTGCGTTAGGCCACCTTGTGCAAACGTTTTCCTTTGAGCGACTATGTGGGATGTATATATGAACGGAAATGTTTAGCGAGGACTGACTGTGTGGGATGTACTTACGACCGGAAACGATTCACCTGTCTAATTGTATTTTTAGCACCATTGTACATATAACCGTATTTGATCACTTGTCGGTTGCACACGACCTCATTTTGCTTGTCGGTCGCACTATTGTACATATCCCACGCGGTTTCTAGGTCGCGTGGGAAGGACCCCCCCTATAGCAGTCACTCACTAGGTGACGGTTCCCAACACCGTCGGGGAAAGGGGTTAAAAACTGTTTTTATAGCACCTCGTTGTACCAGTGGATGCGCATCCAAGAGGGATATAATAAAAAATTCATATAAAGTGCATTGAATACTATGTGAAGTTTGATTCCTTATGATTGTTTTGAGATATAAAGATAGTGATATTAGAGTCATGCTAGTGAGTAACTGTGGATTGGTAGAAATACTAATGTTGAAGTTTGTGATTCCCGTAGCATACACGCATGGTGAACCGTTATGTGATGAAGTCGGAGCATGATTTATTTATTGATTGTCTTCCTTATGTGTGGGGGTCGGGGACGAGCGATGGTCTTTTCCTACCTTGCGTGTAGTACTTCGTTACAATGACTAATAGATTTTTGCAATAAGTATGTGAGTTCTTTACGACTAATGTTGAGTCCATGGATTATACGCAATCTCACCCTTCCACCATTCCTAGCCTCTTTAGTACCGTGCAACTTTTGCCGGTGCCTAACACACACCTTATACCTTCCTCAAAATAGCCACCATACCTACCTATTATGGCATTTCCATAGCCATTCCGAGATATATTGCCATGCAACTTCCACCGTTCCGTTTTATTATGACACTCTCCATCTTTGTCATAATGCTTTGCATGATCGTAAGATAGCTAGCATGATGTTTACATGGCTTGTCTGATTTTTGATGTCATTTGCTATGCTAGATCATTGCACATCCCGGTACACCGCTGGAGGCATTCATATAGAGTCATATTTGGTTCTAAGTATCGAGTTGTAATTCTTCAGTTGTAAGTAAGTAAAAGTGTGATGATCATCATTATTAGAGCATTGTCCCAGGTGAGGAAAGGATGATGGAATCTATGATTCCCTCACAAGTTGGGATGAGACTCTGGACTTTACAAAAAATAAAAGTGTCCAAAGAAGCCCACCATAAAAAAAGAGAAAATGAGAGAAAAGAGAGAAGGGGCAATGCTACTATCCTTTTTCCACACTTGTGCTTCAAAGTAGCACCATGAACTTCATGATAGAGAGTCTCCTATGTTTTCACTTTCATATACTTTGGGCATCATCAAATTGCCCTAGGTCTTCATGAGCAAGCGAGTTGGATGCACACCCACTTAGTTTCTTTTTGAGATTTCATAAACTTATAGCTCTAGTGCATCTGTTGCATGGCAATCCCTACTCACTCACATTAATATCTATTGATGGACATCTCCATAGCCCGTTGATACGCCTAGTTGATGTTGCACTATCTCCTTCTTCTTTTTTTCTCCACAACCATCATATTCTATTCCACCTATAGTGCTATATCCATGGCTCACTCTCATGTATTTTCGTGAAAGTTGAAAAAGTTTGAGAACACCAAAACTATGAAAAAATTGCTTGGCTTTTCATCGGGGTAGTGCATGATTTAATACTTTGGGTGATGAAGATGGAGCAGAGCCAGACTATATCATTTTGTAGGGATAACTTTCTTTGGCCATGTTATTTTGAGAAGAAATGATTGCTTTATTACTATGCTTGAAGTATTATTGTTTTTATGTCAATATTAAACTTTTGTTTTTAATCTTATGGATCGGAAAATTCATGCCATAGTAAATAAAAATTACATGGATAAATATGTTAGGTAGCTTTCCACATCAAAAATTATGTTTTTATCATTTACCTAGTCGAGGACGAGCAGGAATTGTGCTTGAGGTTGCTTGATACGTATACAACGTATCTATAATTTTTTATTGTTGCATGCAATTATATTATCTGTTTTGGATGTTTTATATGCATTAATATGTTTTTTATATTATTTTTGGGTCTAACCTATTAGCTTAGAGCCCAGTGCTAGTTTTTTTTTCTTGTTTTGAGTTTCGTAGAAAAGGAATATCATATGGAGTCCAAACAGAATAAAACTTTATGATGATTTTTCTTGGAACAGAAGACACCGAGAGGACTTGGAGTCCAAGCTAGAAGACCCAAGAGGCCACAGCAAGGGAGGAGGGCGCGCCTACCTTGTAGTCGCGGGATATTCGCGGACACCTATGGGACCGGGTGGCCCCGTGTTGGTTCGGTAGTGGGACATCGTGTTGGACAAAGAGCAGAACAACATACGGCCGCACGACAGAGAGCACACAAGCAATTTACCCCGGTTCGGGACGCCATGAGGTGTAAAACCCTACTCCTGCTTTGGTGGATTGATGGTGGAATGGAGGTGGTGGAGCATAGTACACTTGCCCGGCAGGGGTTGCCTTAGGACAGTAGCGACTACGCGCATATGTGGGTGAGGGTTCATCAACTTTCCAACCCTTTTCTATTGTTGCCATGGGCCTCCTTTTATAGATCAAGGGGTCACCACAATGGCAAAGTAGTCATTGTGCACTGATATGATAGCAAACAGTACTGTCATACCTCACTCTGTGGGATGACAGGGCGCATTAAATGTGTCGCTTAGTGTCACATCACTGCTTGCCCGGCAAGGCTTGCCGGACTATCTCGCCAGCTTCGCGCCCGTTCTCTTGACACATCGCAAGACGGGTGTCATCTGCGGGTTTCTTCTGTAGGAAATGGCTGCCATGTCGCGAATGGCTGTCACTTAATCATCTTGCAGCTTGACACCACATTGATCGACGACATGGGTCCTGCTGGAGTGGTTGGTGAGGTGATTTTGCCTCCACGAGCCCCGGCAGGCCCTGCTGGGGTGCCTCGGGCGCCTTCTTCTGGAGGTAGCCTTGCCCCTTGCCAAGCACACCTGCCGGAAAGGAAGGCCTTTCTCTTGGTGATATCTTGCTTCCCTGGCTTGGCCTTAGTCTCTCTGAGCTCATGCTGGTTCTTCAAATCTCTTGTCTTCCTGTATTCTGGCTTGGGTTGGTGTATCAACCTTGCTCTCATGCCGGTGCATAGTCTGGGCGATAGACCCAGGGTTTGTTGCACTGACAGAAGCCCCGGGCCTGCCCCGAACGCGCTGTTGAGCATCTTTGGGGTAGGGCCTAATAAGTGCACAGGCAGGGTTGCTGAAGGGGTCGGTCTCTTGAAGTCTCCTTTGCTTCTTCATTAGTCTTGATTCTGGGCAGGTTTCAAGTTTCCCCGCATGCCGTGCGTAACACAGAGGGGGAACTTCGATCGTAGCTTGTGGACTCGCCTCACCCCACGATCATGGGGCGGAAACCGCCATCCCACTTGCCCTGTCCCGCATGCACCTCCCATGCGTTCCGCATGCATTGGGCATGGTAGGTGGTGGATGCGGAGGGCACGGGGATGTCACACCCTAGCTAGATCAAGCATTAGAGTGTGCATCATGTTTAAATTTATCTCAAATTTGAAATGGGAATGACAGAACCCCCAGCACCCCCTAGAACAACTAGGGTTTACTAAAAACTTTTTCAATGAACCTGAAATGCCCTTCTAAAAAGCCCACCCTTTTTGTTTTGGGTTAAAACCTTTGACAAAAATGGTGCACATTTTTCTAGGACATCTTAAGGTCATTGTATTAATTCTTATAGTATTTGCATTTGGGCATTTAAATGCTATAAAATATTTTAAATGCTCAAATAATCATAAACTAAAATGTTTGCTGTTGGATATATTCTAAGCAGTAGCCATGATTAATTTGATGATTTATGGAAATGCCCTGGCAATTTTAATAAAGCCCTGAAGTTACAGAAGTAATAGAATAAATGAAAAATAGAAAAGGAGAGAGAGAACAGAAACTTACCTGGCGCAGCCCACCTAGCCCACCAGCTCGGCCCAGTCCACTTGCTACTGCCAGTCGTCCTCCTCCTCTCGCCTGGAGGACGAGAAGCGCGTGGCCCGCGCCCGCGGCCACACGACGGCCACCTCCTGCTTCCGCCGACGCCCCAGACGCGCCTATGAGTGTCACGCACTCCCCACGCCCCCTCTCATTCTCCCCACTCTCCCCGTGGCCCTCTCCCCCTCTCTAGCTCTCTCCCCATTCCCTACCGAGCACAGCCGTCGCCGCCAACAAGCTCCACCGCAGCCACCGTCGTCCACTCGTTGCCTTGCCGTGCCAAGAAGCTCCACCGTCGTCCACTGCTTCGCCTCGACCCATCCCCGAACGCTCGCTCGCCCCGGAGACGCTGCACCGAGCTCATCTTCAACCTCGGTCGCCGGAGATCCCCCTTGCCGCCCCGCTCGCTCCAGCTCTTCCCCGAGCTCGAGTGGCCAAGCGCCAGCTTTACTCCTTAAATGCCAACCCACTTCCAGACCTTGAGGATGTTCCGGTAGTCCGAGACTTTCCGGATGTCTTTCCAGAAGAACTGCCAGGTGTTCCACCTGACAGAGATGTTGAGTTTGTGATAGACCTTGTTCCAGGAACCGTTCCAATTTCTAGAAGACCCTACAAGATGGCACCCTTAGAACTAGCCGAGCTTAAGAACCAACTCGATGAGTCCTTGAAAAAGGGTTTCATCCGTCCTAGTTCCTCTCCTTGGGCTTGTCCCGTCCTCTTCGTCAAGAAGAAGGATGGAACGGATCGAAAGGTTGTGGACTACCGCCCTGTCAACCTGGTCACCATCAAGAATAAATACCTTCTTCCCAGGATCAATAATCTGTATGATCAGCTCGCTGGATCCTCAGTTTTTTCCAAGATGGATTTGAGGTTGGGCTACCATCAAATCAAAATCAGAAACGGGGACATTCCCAAAACAGCCTTTGTTACTCGTCATGGCCAATACGAGTACACCGTCATGTACTTCGGTTTAACCAATGCCCCAGCTACCTTTTCTCGGTTAATGAACTCGGTTTTCATGGAGTACTTGGACAAATTTGTCGTAGTATACCTCGATGACATACTCATCTACTCCAAGAATGAAGAGGAACATGCCGAACATCTAAGGCTGGTGTTGATGAAACTTCGAGAGCATCGCCTTTATGCCAAATTCTCCAAGTGTGAATTTTGGTTGCCAGAAGTGACCTATCTAGGCCATGTAATCTCTGGCAAGGGTATTGCTGTCAATCCCGAGCGAGTTCAAGCCGTCCTTGATTGGACTCCACCTGAGATGGTTAAGCAAGTTCGGAGCTTCCTTGGCTTAGCGAGCTATTGCTGCCGCTTCGTTGAGAATTTCTCCAAGGTTGCTAAACCTCTAACTGAACTCCTCAAGAAAGATAAAAAGTTCAAGTGGACTCCACAGTGTGAGTTCAGTTTTCAGGAACTAAAAAGACGCCTGACATCTTCTCCCGTACTGGTACCACCAGATTTCTCCAAGGACTTTATTATCTATTGCGACGCCTCGCGACAAGGACTAGGTTGCATACTCATGCAAGATCGTCAGGTAATTGCCTATGCTTCACGGCAATTACACCCACATGAGGAAAATTATCCCACACATGATCTAGAGCTTGCAGCTGTAGTCCATGCACTTAAAACTTGGCGACATTACCTTCTCGGTAATCGTTGCGAGATCTTCACCGATCACCAAAGTTTGAAATATATCTTCACCCAACCAGATTTGAATCTCAGGCAAAGACGTTGGGTTGAGTTGATCTCGGATTACGACTTAGGAATAACTTACACCCCGGGCAAAGCCAATGTCATGGCTGATGCGCTAAGCTGTAAGTCCTATTGTAACAACCTGATGTTACAACAAAGTCAACCATTTATCCATGAGGAATTTCGTAAGCTAAATCTTCACATTGTTCCTCAAGGATCCCTATCCACCCTGGTGGCGAAACCTACCCTTACGGATCAGATCATCAAGGCACAGAAGGTAGATCCGGGAATCTCCTGTATTAAGAGAAACATTAAGAAAGGAATCGTGAATTGTTTCTCCATTGATGATCAAGGTGTCGTATACTTTGGGAATCGCCTAGTGGTTCCAAAGGCACGAAACCTGAGGCGGCTGATCCTTAAGGAAGCTCATGAATCCCCACTCACCATTCATCCCGGTAGTACTAAAATGTATCAAGACCTACGCCAGAGGTTTTGGTGGACTAGGATGAAGAGAGAAATCGCTCAATACATTGCCAATTGCGACGTTTGTCGTCGTGTTAAAGCAGAGCATCAATGGCCTGCTGGCACCCTTCAACCTTTGGCTATTCCCGAATGGAAATGGGATAAAATCAGTATGGATTTCATCACTGGGTTTCCCAGGACCAAGAGAGGGAATAATGCCATCTTCGTCGTGATCGACCGACTTTCCAAAGTAGCCCACTTTCTACCTGTTCGTGAGAGTATCACCGCTAGCCAGCTAGCAAATTTATACATCTCCCGAATACTGTCTCTTCATGGTGTTCCATTGGAAATTAACTCAGACCGTGGGAGTCTCTTCACCTCTCGATTTTGTGAAAGTTTCCAAAATGCTATGGGAACTCGTCTCTCCTTTAGAACTTCCTTCCATCCTCAATCAAGTGGTCAAGTAGAGCGAGTCAATCAAATTCTGGAAGATATGCTCCGAGCTTCTGTCATCTTGTTCGGAATGAGTTGGGAGAAATGCCTTCCATTCGCGGAGTTTTCTTATAACAATAGTTATCAAGCCAGCTTAGGCAAGGCTCCTTTTGAAGTTCTCTATGGACGAAAATGTCGAACGCCTCTTAACTGGTCAGAAACCGGGGAAAGACAACTCTTTGGCCCGGATATGATTCAGGAAGCAGAAGAGCGGGTTCGCGTTATTCGTGAGAAATTGAAAACAACCCAATCTCGTCAAAAGAGTCAATATGACCGTAAACATAAGCCTATGACTTATGAAGTCGATGAGAAGGCTTACCTTCGGGTTACTCCATTAAAGGGAACCCATCGTTTCGGTATCAAAGGAAAATTGGCCCCTCGTTACATTGGACCCTTTCGCATTCTTGCCAAACAAGGAGAAGTTGCCTACCAATTGGAACTACCTCCGCATCTTTCCAGAGTTCACGATGTCTTCCACGTTTCACAACTCAGGCGTTGCTTCACGGATCCTATCCGTGGAGTGGACCATGAAACACTTGATCTACAGGATAACCTCTCCTATCGGGAATATCCCGTTCGTATACTTGATCAGGCCGAGCGTACCACCCGACGTCAGAATATCAAGTTTCTCAAGGTTCAATGGTCACACCATTCTGAGAAAGAAGCCAGTTGGGAAAGGGAGGATCGTCTTCGACTTGAGTACCCCACCTTCTTCCTGGAGGATCCTAAATCTCGAGACGAGATTCTTTTGAGTGGGGGTGAGTTGTCACACCCTAGCTAGTTCAAGCATTAGAGTGTGCATCATGTTTAAATTTCTTTTAAGTTTGAAATGGGGAAGGCAGAAACCCCCAACACCCCCTGGAAACAACTAGGGTTTACTAAAATTATTTTCAATGAACCTGAAATGCCCTTCTAAAAAGTTCACCCTCTTTGTCTTTGGTTAAAACCTCTGGCAAAATTGGTGCACATTTTTCTAGGTCAACAGAAGGTCATTGAATTAAATCATAAGTATTTGAATTTGGGCATTTAAATGCTATAAAATAATTTAAATGCCCAAATAATTCTGGAAATAAATGTTTGCTGTTGGAAATAATCTAAACAGAGCCCACAATTATTTTCAGGATTTTTGGAAACGTTTTAGTATTTTAAATAAAGCCCAACAGTTGCAGTTAATTAGAAAAACGGAAACAAATTAAAAAAAAGGGAGAGGGAAGCCCACCTGGGCCTTACCTGAGCTGGCCAGCCCACCTGGCTCGGCCCAGCCTACTAGCTTTGCCAGTCGTCGTCCTCCTCGCGCCAGGAGGCAGGGGCGCGTGCTCGCCGCGTGCCGGCCACACGCTGGCCACCTCCTGCTTCCGCCGACGCCCGGAGACGCCTAGAGGTGCCACGCGACCCCCACGTCCCCTCTCATCCTCTCGCACTCCCCCCTCGTCTCCCTCACTCTCTCCCGCGACGGCCGAGCGCGTTCCTCGCTGCCAATTGCTGTAGTTGCCACCAGAGCCCCTCCCTCGCCCCTCCGACGAGCTCAATCGCTCCGCCTCGTCGCCCTGAACCTCTCCGTCGACTCATGCAAGCTCGGACGACCCCAAGACGACGTGGTGCCCTTCTTCCCCGTGCACGGCCGCCGGACCCCGTCGTTCGATTCGCCGTCGCCAGGACCTCCCCGAGCTCACTGACCCCCTCTCCGACTCCGCTGTTAGCTCCTCTTCCTTTCCCCCTAGCTCCCGTGCTCGTTTGGCCTCTGTAGCCGCCATTTCCACCGCACCCGAGAGCTCCCCACCGTCGGCCATGGCGCCGTCGTGGCCAGAGCCACAGTGGCTCGAAGCCAAGCTCGCTGTTGTGCTCAGTGCAGCACCAGGAGCCCGTAGCCACCACCAGCTCTTCCTCCCGTGCACCCTAGCGTCGAATCCATCCACGCCCGAACTCCGGCGACCGCCAAGGTCGTCGCCGGTGTCGTTTCCGACGTCCCCGTGTCCAACCACTTGCCCCACTACATGCGCACGAGCCCCAGCTACGCGTAGCACGTCTCCGCTATCGATTTGGTCACCGAAGGACCAAATCCGAAGCCCTCCGCTGTCTCGGCCTCGCCGGCGGCTCAACGCCGGCGAGTTTGACCCAGTTTGACCCCTGAGTGGGCCCAGGTAGACCCCCCTGAGTCTATGATAGGTGGGGCCAGTCTGCTAACTAATTTAGGATTAGTCTTAATTAATTTTAATTGAATTAGTCACTGACATGTGGGCCCAGGCCCCACTGACAGCTAATTAGTGTTAATCTAACCCTGTTAATTAGCTGAGAGGCTGACAGAAGGGTCCCACCAGTCAGGTTTGACCTGGGCTGGCACCTTTGACCTGCTGAGGTCAGCTTGATGCAATGCTGACGCAGTAATGCATTTTCTGGATTTAACTTTATTCAGGAAATTCCAGAAAATAGTTAAAACTTCTAAAAATCATAGAAAATCAACCATAGCTCCAAATGCAAAGATTTATATATGAAAAATGATCAGAAAAATTCAATCTATCCATCTGTAATGGTTTCATGCATGAAAAAACAAGTTTACCTTGCTGTTTAAGCATAATAAGGAAATTCACTATTAAGGCCATGTTTAATGAGCTAATATATGAATCTTAGATTCAAATGAGTTCATTCCTTTCTATTATAAATTGCATTAGGCCAAGACACATTCATATTTCCATGTCATAGCATGCATCATATTGTTTCATATCATCATGTGTTGATTGTGTTCTGATGTGTTTTTCACGGTAGGTTCTGCCTCCGAGGATATTCACGAGTATCCAACTGAAGGGCAGTATCCCACTACCACTCCATCTGGCAAGCAACCATTGATCATTCCGATACAAACCCATGTTCTCGCTTCTGCACTTGTTTACTTCATTAAGACAACGCGATTCAAACTATTGTGTGCTACGGTAGTGGAACCCTTATCCTCTGCATGACCTGTCATTGTCACAGTAAATAGATGAAACCCACTAGCATGTGTAGGAGTTGATTGAGCCATGTATGTGATTCCTACTTTGCTATGCCTGCTGTGCTTAGAGTTGTGTCAGGTCTGGTTCATCTGGGTGATGGGCTAGAGTGAAATGCTTATGTCGGTAATGTGAGGGAGGTGTTGAACATGTTTTGGTAAAGGTATCGATGAGAGGCCATGTAGGAGTACATGGTGGGTTGTTTCATTGAGGCCGTCCCTAAGAACTGAGATCTGTATGTGTGATATAAGATGCAGTTACTACCATACATTGGGCCCGAAACAAATGGACCCTCTCGGCTTCTTAACCACCCTAGTACTCTGTCCAGGAGTTGCAAATAGTTTCTGGTGCTTGTAGGTTATGTGTTGGTGGCCGTGCGTAGCGCTAACCCTAGGGGTGGGCTATGTTGCGGTAGATACACCGTGGCACAGTGTACCGAGTCACCCGTTTGGTGTCTCGGGAACCCTGTTCACATCGTTCGGGGCCGTATGTGGAAACCTCGGCCAGACTCCCTGCGGATGGAACCTGGATAGGCGATAAACCTGGACTAGAGACTTAAGTGTTTAGGTAGGCCGTGGCCGACACCCTCGCTGGGCTTCCGCTTGAAGGTTGCCGAGTACATGTCGTGTAAGCGGCGGTAAGTGGTGAAAGCGTGTATGAAGAAGTACACCCCTGCAGGGTATAAAACTATTCGAATAGCCGCGTCCGCGGTAAAGGACTACTTGGTTGCTTATACAGTTCATAGACAAGTCAATGGATACTAATAAAAGACTCAAGATAAGCGTGAGTACCGAGCATGGCCCTCTCGTAGGATGACGAGGGAGGATCCCCGGTGGAGTATTGTGATGGTGAGTAGTGGACTCGTGTGCGGAAACTATTTTACTGGTGGAGTTCCGTAGGAGAGCTTAGCCAAGAGTCAAAGCTGGCTTGCTGCAATAACCCCACCACCTTCATGAGAATGAGCATGTATAGTAGGTTCTGATGTAAGACTTGCTGAGTACCTTTGTACTCATGTTTGCTTAATTACTGTTTTCAGACGACACCGCCCACTCCGATGGGTTCTACGTAGACCTTGACGTCGACGGGTGACTAGCCACCCATGTGGTGATCCTGGCCATGGAGGGCCTTATGTAGATAGATAGGCTTCGAGAAGCCTTCCTTCTTTCTAGAGTCTGTACTCAGACTAGTTGCTTCCGCATGTGCTTGTATGTTTGTATGACTTGAGTGTCAGGTCATGTGACCCCTATCTGTATGAACATGTTATGTATGGCTCTCTGGAGCCTTTAAACAAAGTACTTGAGTTGTAGAGTTTTGTTGTGATGCCATGTTGTATGTACTCATATCAGGCATATTGTGTGTATGATTGAAATGCTTGGTATGAGTGGGATCCGACAATCTAATTGTTTATCCTTGGCAGCCTTTCTTATGGGGAAATGTAGTCTAGTGTTCCTCGAGCCATAGTAGTCCGCTACAGCCCGGTTCACCTGAGTCCTGCTAGCCCAGCACTACTGTTCAGGACACTTGACTGGCCGGCATGTGTTTCACTTCGTTCCTATGTCTATCCCTTCGGGGAAATGTCACGCGGTGACTTCCGGAGTCCTGCCTAGCCTGCTACAGCTGGGTTCCCCGGAGTCTTGTTAGCCCGGTGCTACAGCCCGGAATCACTCGCTGATGACCGACATGTTTGATGTGATTCATGTATGCCTGTCTCCATAGGTCTGTGCCGCTTTGGGTTCACGACTAGCCATGTCGGCCCGGGTTCTCTGTCATATGGATACTAGCGACACTATCATATACGTGAGCCAAAAGGCGCAAACGGTCCCGGCCATGGTAAGGCGACACCCGTGGGATACCGTGTGTGAGGCCGCAAAGTGATATGAGGTGTTACCGGCTAGATCGATGTGACCTGGAATCGGGGTCCTGACAAGGGAGAAGCCGACGGTCGGTTAAGACGCGTTTAAAGTTCAGTTGAACATAGATATGATATAAGTACTTCGGTACATGCAATCATTCTTCTACCCAAGTCACTTGGGGGCTGTTAAGTTTATTTGAGCCGTTTTATAATAAGTGTTCTTCTTCTTAGTCGTTGCAAAGTTCTATTATTATTATTATTTATCACTCCTTTCTTCGACGCGAGTGTGCGGTCACTAGCCGGGGAGCCTAATTTCTCTCTCACAGCCGCTAGAGTTTAGTTTGCTAAACTGGCATAATGAGAAGTACTCCGTCCTCGGGATAGGAGGTTGAAGCCGTAGGCGGACCCGCTCGAATTCTTGAGATAGGATGTGTCATGTTGAAGCACGACAGAAGCACTTCCTTTTTCTAAGACCAACTTTCGGATTGGCACCGAACACCTGATGTTGTTCGGACGTCATGTTTTTACTGACGTTTCTTGCTTTTCCAAGCTTTTTGGCACTTTTAAACTATTTGTGCTTTTCCAGCATTAGTCTCGCAGTGCAACGCCGGACACCTTTAGGGATTCGGCAAAAACATTCTCAGATATTGCTATATATGCATCGGTTTCGAATTGTGTCTTCGGTCAATAGTTGGGTTGCCCGGCTCCTGCACTTGCTTCCTATGTTCCATTTTTTTCGGCTAGGTGTGCAAAGGGAGAACCACTGCGATTGTGCTTCCAGCTCACATGGTTAAGCACCTCAGTGGAGAAAGCCGAAAACTGACTGTCACAATAAGCGTAAACTGGTCAGCGATCAGATGACTATGACGGGCCATTCATAACATTGGCCGAAGTGTTTACGGCTTGACCTCGACTGTCACCGAACACTACCGGGGGCTATTAACTGGCCTCCCAAACTAAATCCTCAATATTTTGCTCTTACATTAGAGCTGAGGTTTAATGATCATGCTTAGCATGACAACCCAAAGAAAGGAACCGATAGCGGGACTATTTTCTTTGGAAGACATTTCTTCTGTTAAACAGTAATATAACATATCTCTCTGTGTACCTTTGTTTATAAAACCGTGTGGCCAGATTGCCTTGTTTGTCGTAAATCTTTGCCCTCATAAAGGCTTTATAAAGTAGGACAAACACTCCTCGGCTACTGGCCGAGGAGGTGGAAGCCGATGGTCGGTCAACAGAGTTTTGTACAATGCGGATCCGAGCATTAATGACATAAAGTACTTGGATACATAGAGTCATTACACATAATTTGTGATTTTACTATGGATATTGATCCTTAATTCGGCCACCCGTGGCCGCATTAAGGCTCGGGGGCTACTGGGCTTCGGGCTTATTATTTACAAATATTAAAGGGGCACATCGATCCCCTGATCTGGTGTTGCCACCCGACCAGTGTCTCGGGGGCTACTGCATTGCTTGTCCAATGCAGAAAATTTTATGTGCAATATAGTTTCCGAGGAGATTTTGATCCTCAGGTTGGTCGGCCGCACCCAACCTGAGTCTTGAGGACTGAGCACGCCGCTTTTGTGTCCCGAAGTATTCTGCCGAGCTAGGACTTGATCCTCAGGCTGATTTTGCAAATGAACCTGTGTCTCAGCGGCTACTGGGATTAGCGGTCTTATGTCATCCTTCATGTGCATCTCGGATTTTAGACCGATACACACCTTGAGGGCTACTGGCTATATATCTCGGCAGAGAATAAATTGCACCAATAAAAAATATTGACAAAAAATCAGCCCATAGTCGGGGTGGTGCACCACCTCGGAAGTAGTCCGGCATAAAGCTCGGGCGTTAGTGGCTGGCTCCATAGAGGGTATTTCCGGCATTAAGCTTGGCTAAACTCCTTCAACTTTTTTGAACCAAGGTGATATGACACCTCGGATATAGTCCGGCATTGGAGCCTGGACACAGTCCGGCGTTGGAGCTCCGATATATTTCGGCGTTGGAGCTCGGATATACAGTCCGATGTTGGAGCTCGGATACATAGTCCAGCGTTGGAGCTCGGATACATTTCGGCGCTAGAGCTGGGAAGCGGTCCGGCGTTGGTGCTCGGCTGCAAAAGATACCTCGAATGCAGTCCGGCGTTGGAGCTCGGACGCAAGAGGACCTTGCCTCCTGGGAATAACTTCAAACCCGAGGTGTGGCATAAAAATAAACAAGGCATTGATAAAGGCCGGAAACTTAAAGGGGCTCCTTGAATACCCGACGTGTAAACTCGTCGAGTGCATTTCGGCAATCCTCAAGATCGAAGATAAAGAAGATTTGTTGAACCAGTTTTCAAGACCGGCAACCGAAGATGAAGAACAGTTCGGAAGAATCAAGGAGCGTCCCTAACCTGAAGACCGGTTCAGGGGGCTACTGATGGTGTCCTAGACTAGGGGGTACTCACCACGTCGTCTCCCGATCTATTAGATTGGGCCGAGGACCCCCGTGGCCGTATCTCATGGGCCAGTTCGGACGGCTACCACATACAAGGAAGATTCCACAAGACTTGGCGATCAAGACAAGGACTTCTCCCCACCGGCGTATTCGGCTAGGACTCTTCTTATCCTAGGCCTCCGGTGCATTATATAAACCGAGGCCAGGCTAGTCGATAGATGTTATACAACATACACATCAACAATCATACCATAGGCTAGCTTTTACGGTTTAGCCTCCTTGATCTCGTGGTAAATCTACTCCTGTACTACCCATATCATCAATATTAATCAAGCAGGAGTAGGGTATTACCTCCATCGAGAGGGCCCGAACCTGGGTAAAAAACATCGTGTCCCTTTTCTCCTGTTACCATCTGGCCTTGATGCACAGTTCGGGACCCCCTACCCGAGATCTGCCGGTTTTGACACCGACAATAAGTGTGAGTACCGAGGATGGCCCTCTCATAGGATGACGAGGGAGGATCCCCGGTGGAGTATTGTGTTGGTGAGTAGTGGACTCATGTGCGAAAACTATTTTTACTAGTGGATTTCCATAGGATAGCTTAGCCAAGAGTCAAAGCTGGCTTGCTGCAATAACCCCACCACCTTCATGAGAATGAGCATGTATAGTAGGTTCTGATGTAAGACTTGCTGAGTACCTTTGTACTCATGTTTGCTTAATTACTGTTTTCAGATGACAACACCGCTCCGTACGATGGGTTTTATGTAGACCTCGACGTCGATGAGTAACTCGCCACCCAGGTGGTGACCCTGTCCATGGAGGGCCCTATGTAGATAGACAGGCTTCGAGAAGCCTTCTTGCTTTCTAGTGTCTGTACTAAGACTATTTTCTTCCGCATGTGCTTGTATGCTTGTATGACTTGAGTGTCGGGTCATGTGACCCCTATCTGTTGAACATGTTATGTATGGCTCTCTGGAGCCTTTAAATAAAGTACTTGAGTTGTAGAGTTTTGTTGTGATGCCATGTTGTATGTACTCATATCAGGCATATTGCGTGTATGATTGAAATGCTTGGTATCAGTGGGATCCGACAATCTAGTTGTTTATCCTTGGCAGCCTTTCTTATGGGGAAATGTAGTCTAGTGTTCCTCGAGCCATAGTAGTCCACTACAGCCCGGGTTCATCGGAGTCCTGCTAGCCCAGCACTACTGCTCAGGACACTTCACTGGCCGGCATGTGTCTCACTTCGTTCCTATGTCTGTCCCTTCGGGGAAATGTCACGCGGTGACATCCGGAGTCCTGCCTAGCCTGCTATAGCCCGGGTTCCCCAGAGTCCTGTTAGCCCAGTGCTACAGCCCGGATTCACTCGCTGATGACCGACATGCTCGATGTGATTCATGTATGCCTGTCTCCATAGGTCTGCGCCGCTTTGGGTTCACGACTAGCCATGTCGGCCCGGGTTCTCTGTCATATGGATTCTAGCGACACTATCATATACGTGAGCCAAATGGCGTAAACGGTCCTGGGCCATGGTAAGGCGACACCCATGGGGATACCGTTTGTCAGGCCGCAATGTGATATGAGGTGTTATCGGCTAGATCGATGTGACTTGGAATCGGGGTCCTGACAGCGTTGGTATCAGAGTCGGACTGCCTATAGGTTCGTTGAGCCAAACTGGTCGATGTCGAGTCTAGAAATGCTTTAGTTATATGTAGGGGAATTGATTGTGGGAGGGAACGCAAGGCTCTTTTTACTCCTTACCTTATGCCCTCTGATCTCAGTCATTCTCTTCTCATTCAACGTGGGTTAAGGACTAGGCTCTGTTCTTCTATCAGGTTCATGTGTTACTAACCCGTAGTAGCTTATAGGATTGTTGTTACAAGCCTTAGTACAGTTTCTACTGCTTTTAGTATGTTGCCAGTTGAATCAGAACCTTGATATGATGTTGTTGAGTGGTATTGCAAACTGTTGTGGATGTCTCAAATCTTTTTCTGAGCATTTACAGCTATTATGCTGTCCAATTTTCCCTAGAAATTCTAATGCCTTTGCATTGTGGTTGTGCTTTCAGATGGCCACTCGTGCTCAAAACCAAGTGGTTCGCCTGACCCGGTGCCTTGATGTGCCCGATCATACTGCTATGTTAGTCCGGGTAATGACCGAGACGGGTTACCGTTGGTATCCCAAGTACACTGTCGAAGAGCAGTTCAGAGACTTCAACCAGAGCCAGTACCTCTGTACCGTCAGGATATATCCCTCTTATCCTGGAGCCACTGAGCCCCTTCACTGTTCCTACGGACTCGGGGTTACTATTGAGATGGCTGCGCAGGATGCTGCCTATTCCATGATGACTATCATGCGAGTCCGGACTGGCCTGCTTCGGAACACCGACTTCCGTTATATGCCAGCTCCACTTCCGGGAGCGCAAGGGTATCTCCAGGCTATCTATGCTGACCCCACACATGAGGAGTCACTACTCCGCACCACTGCCGAGATGCTCAAGGATAAGGACCGCGAAAATCGGGCCTTGCGTATGGAGCTTTTTAACTCTCATGCTGATCACTGGGCCACTTTGACTCGGTTTACACCGGCGGTACAGGCAGGATACATGGATCTGAGGGATCTGTACCCTATACGATCTGGATTGCCATATTGCATGGAGTGGCGCGATGTGGGAGGCGTCACCCCTCCTCGTGGTCCCCGTCTGCCACCACCTGTGGGACCAAGGCCACATCCGAGTCCCTTTGGTCCGCAGGCTCCGCAGGAGCGTCTGTTCCCAGATGATCATGTTCCACTTCTAGGTTTTGGTGGCGACTTCTATGAGGATTACTACAGAGCCGTCTGAGCTAGTAGCAGTTTCACTAGTATTGTAGTAGTTGTATCTCCACTGTCCTGCGTGACTTGTGGAATATGACTTAGGAGTAATCAATTCCGGAGGTGTAGACAAATAATGTATAGGAGCTTGGAATGCCTTCGATGAGATGTAATGTTTTTCACCGTAGTTGTACTCTAGCCTGGGCTTGTACTAAACTATGTACGGTATGTATGACCAATGGTATATATATGGCAGTTTCTATATTACCATGTCATGCAATGAACATCATAGCATTCCATGTTATCCATTACATTCTGCACTTCCTTGCTAAGTTTGTGCCATCCTTATCTAAACCGTTGTCTTGTTTTCTCCTAGGATGGTCAACACCTGTAGCAACCCTGCTGCCCCGGAGCAGGGGGGAGCCAGTGCAGCTAGGGGTGAAAAATCTGCCTCACCCGCCTTCTCTGGCCAAAGTGATGCTGGAGGCGGAAAGAAACAAGCGTGAGACTAACCGCCTGCTAGAGCGGATTGAGAAGAACACTGCACGCCATCAGCGAAATGACTTGGTGTCAATCAATGACTTTATCAAGCTGTACCCACCAAGGTTTAACCATTCCATCGAGCCCCTCGACGCGGATGACTGGCTTCGCAGCATCACCCACAAGCTACGTTCTGCCAATGTAGCCGAAGCCGATAAGGTTACTTATGCTGTCTATCACCTCGAAGGCCCTGCTAGCCTTTGGTGGGAAAACTTTGAAGCTATGCGCCCGGTCGGCCAAATCACTACTTGGGCTGAATTCAGTGAGGCTTTCTGTGAGCATCACATTCCGGAAGGTCTCATAGATCACAAGAGGGAAGAGTTCTGCAATTTCACCCAAGGAAGACTGACTGTGGATGCATATAGTCGTGAATTTGGGAATATGGCATGATATGCTCCTAAAGAAGTATCTACCGACGCTAAGAAGCTGGCAAGGTTCCGCAAGGGACTTAGCCCTGAGCTTTGCCGCGATCTTCGTCTGCATGAGTGCACCTCCTTTCAGAAGTTGGTCAATAAAGCCATCAGTGCTGAGTCAGGCCAGTCTGACTATGATGCTTCACGCAAGCACTCTCGTGATTTTGGCTCTTCATCCGGCTCTGGATCTCAGAAGCGCCGGGTGTGGATTCCAAGCACGGCACTGCCACCCAGGTTCATTCCGAGGCCATCCTTTGAGGCGCCTCGTCCCAACCAGCAGTTTGCACCGCCCAAGCCCTATGGTGGCCCCGCTACTAATGCTGCTCCACGTCCCAATGTTTTGACATGTTTCAAGTGTGGAGAGCCGGGTCACTATAGCCAAGAGTGTCCCCAGAACAACAACCCCAATCAGTCTGGAAAGTCCGTTGGCCGTGGTAAGCCAGCGGGAAAGACATTCTACGCCAAGCCGGTCACCACTGCACGTGGCCATGTCAACTATGTGTCAGCCGAGGAGGCTCATGAGGATCCTAACATCGTCCTTGGTACACTCCTTGTTAATTGCCATCCGGCATCTGTTCTTTTCTATACTGGAGCATCTCATTCATTCATATCCGAGAACTATGCTCGATTGCATAACACGACATTCTGTGACATGCCCACTTCCATGGTAATTCACACTCCGGGTTCCAAATGGCAAACTTCTAGAGTAAGCCATGGGAACGAAATTCTTGTTGATAGACTTGTCTTTCTTGCATCTTTAATAGCTCTCAAGTCCTCGGGCATTAACATCATCTTGGGTATGGACTGGATGTCAGCTCATTACGCTAAGATTGATTGTGCCACTAGAACTGTTCAACTTACTCATCCATCGGGCAAGACAGTCAATGTCTTAACTTGAGTGGCCAAGCGCCAGCTTTACTCCCTAAATGCCAACCCCCTTCCAGACCTTGAGGATATTCCAGTAGTCCGAGACTTTCCGGATGTCTTTCCAGAAGAACTGCTAGGTGTTCCACCTGACAGGGATGTCGAGTTCGTGATAGACCTTGTTCTAGGAACCGTTCCAATTTCTAGAAAACCCTATAAGATGGCACCCTTAAAACTAGTCGAGCTTAAGAACCAACTCGATGAGTCCTTGAAAAGGGGTTTCATCCGTCCTTGTTCCTCTCCTTGGGCTTGCCCCGTCCTCTTCGTCAAGAAGAAGGATGGAACGGATCGGATGGTTGTAGATTACAGACCTGTCAACTTGGTCACCATCAAGAACAAGTATCCGCTTCCCAGGATCAACGATTTGTATGACCAGCTCGCTGGATCCTCAGTCTTTTCCAAGATGGATTTGAGGTTGGGCTACCATCAAATGAAAATCAGAAACGGAGACATTCCCAAAATGGCCTTTGTTACTCGTTATGGCCAATACGAGTACACCGTCATGTCTTTCGGTTTAACCAATGCCCCAGCCACCTTCTCACGGTAATTGAACTCGGTCTTCATGGAGTATTTGGATAAATTCATCGTAGTTTACCTCGATGACATACTCATCTACTCCAAGAATGAAGAGGAACATGCCGAACATGTAAGGCTGGTGTTGACGAAACTTCGAGAGCATCGCCTTTATGCCAAATTCTCCAAGTGTGAATTTTGGTTGCCAGAAGTGACCTATCTAGGCCATGTAATCTCTGGTAAGGGTATTGCTGTCAATCCCGAGCGAGTTCAAGCTGTCCTTGATTGGACTCCACCTGAGACGGTCAAGCAAGTTCGGAGCTTCCTTGGCTTAGCGAGCTATTGCCACCGCTTCATCGAGAATTTCTCCAAGGTTGCTAAACCTCTAACTGAACTCTTCCAGAAAGATAAAAAGTTCGAGTGGACCCCACAGTGCGAGTTCAGCTTTCAGGAACTGAAAAGACGCCTGACATCTGCTCCCGTACTGGTACCACCAGATTTCTCCAAGGACTTTATTATCTATTGCGACGCCTCGCGACAAGGACTAGGTTGCATACTCATGCAAGATCGTCAGGTAATTGCTTATGCTTCACGGCAATTACACCCACATGAGGAAAACTATCCCACACATGATCTAGAGCTTGCAGCTGTAGTCCATGCACTCAAAACTTGGCGACATTACCTCCTCGGTAATCGTTGCGAGATCTTTACCGATCACCAAAGTTTGAAATATATCTTCACCCAACTGGATTTGAATCTTAGGCAACAACGTTGGGTCGAGTTGATCTCGGATTACGACTTAGGAATAACTTACACCCCGGGCAAAGCCAATGTCATGGCTGATGCACAAAGTCGTAAGTCCTATTGTAACAATCTGATGTTACAACAAAGTCAACCACTTCTCCATGAGGAATTTTGTAAGCTTAATCTTCACATTGTTCCTCGAGGATTCCTATCCACCCTGGTGGCGAAGCCTAACCTTAAGGATCAAATCATAGCTGCCCAGAAGCGTGATAGGGGCATATTCCGGATTAAGGAAAACATTGCTAGCGGAGTTGCTAAATGTTTTTCCATGGATGAGCGAGGTGTTGTCTTCTTCGAAAACCGCTTGGTGGTTCCCAAGAAACAACATCTACCCCAGTTGATTCTTAAGGAAGCTCATGAATCCCCTCTCACCATTCATCCCGGTAGTACTAAAATGTATCAAGACCTACGACAGAGGTTTTGGTGGACTAGGATGAAGAGATAAATCGCTTAATACATTGCTAATTGTGATGTTTGTCGTCGCGTTAAAGCAGAGCATCAACGGCCTGCTGGCACCCTTCAACCTTTGGCTATTCCTGAGTGGAAATGGGATAAAATTAGTATGGATTTCATCACTGGTTTCCCAGGACCAAGAGAGGGAATAATGCCATCTTCGTCATGATCGACCGTCTTTCCAAAGTATCCCATTTCCTATCTGTTCGTGAGAGTATCACCGCTAGCCAGCTAGCTGACTTATACATCTCCCGGATAGTGTCTCTTCATGGTGTCCCATTGGAAATTAACTCAGACCGTGGGAGTCTCTTCACCTATCGATTTTGGGAAAGTTTCCAAAATGCTATGGGAACTCGTCTCTCTTTCAGCATCGCCTTCCATCCTCAATCAAGTGGTCAAGTAGAGTGAGTCAATCAAATTCTGGAAGATATGCTCCGAGCTTCTGTCATCTCATTCGAAATGGGTTGGGAGAAATGCCTTCCATTCGCGGAGTTTGCTTAAAACAATATTTATCAAGCTAGCTTGGGCAAAGCTCCTTTCGAAGTTCTCTATGGACGAAAATGTCGAACGCCTCTTAACTGGTCAGAAACCGGGGAAAGACAACTCTTTGGCCCGGATATGATTCAGGAAGCAGAAGAGCAGGTTCGCGTTATTCGTGAGAAATTGAAAACAGCCCAATCTCGTCAAAAGAGCCAATATGATCGTAAACATAAGCTCATGACTTATGAAGTCGGCGAGAAGGCTTACCTTCGGGTTACTACGTTAAAGGGGACCCATCGTTTCGGTATCAAAGGAAAATTGGCTCCTCGTTACATCGGACCCTTTCACATTCTTGCCAAACGAGGAGAAGTTGCCTACCAATTGGAACTACCTTCACATCTTTCCAGAGTTCATGATGTCTTCCACGTTTCTCAACTCAGGCGTTGCTTCACGGATCCTATCCGTGGAGTGGACCACAAAACGCTTGATCTACAAGATAACCTCTCATATCGGGAATATCCCGTTCGTATCCTTGATCAAGCCTAGCGTACCACTTGACGCCACAATATCAAGTTTCTCAAGGTTCAATGGTCACACCATTCCGAGAAAGAAGCCACTTGGGAAAGGGAGGATCGTCTTCGACTCGAGTATCCCACCTTCTTCCTGGAGGATCCTAAATCTCGGGACGAGATTCTTTTAAGTGGGGGTGAGTTGTCACACCCTAGCTAGTTCAGGCATTAGAGTGTGAATCATGTTTAAATTTATCTTAAATTTGAAATGGGAATGACAGAACCACCAGCACCCCCCTGGAACAACTAGGGTTTACTAAAAACTTTTTCAATGAACCTGAAATGCCCTTCTAAAAAGCCCACCCTTTTTGTTTTGGGTTAAAACCTTTGACAAAAATGGTGCACATTTTTCTAGGACATCTTTAGGTCACTGGATTAATTCTTATAGTATTTGCATTTGGGCATTTAAATGCTATAAAATATTTTAAATGCTCAAATAATCATAAACTAAAATGTTTGCTGTTGGATATATTCGAAGCAGTAGCCAGGATTAATTTTATGATTTATGGAAATGCCCTGGCATTTTTAATAAAGCCCTGAAGTTACAGAAATAATAGAATAAATGAAAAACAGAAAAGGAGAGAGAGAACAGAGACTTACCTGGCACAGCCCACCTAGCCCACCAGCTCGGCCCAGTCCACTGGCTCCTGCCAGTCGTCCTCCTCCTCTCGCCAGGAGGACAAGAAGCGCATGGCCGGCGCCCGCGGCCACACGCCGGCCACCTCCTACTTCCGCCGACGCCCCGGACACGCCTACGAGTGCCACGTACTCCCCCACGCCCCCTCTCATTCTCCCCACTCTTCCCGTGGCCCTCTCCCCCTCTCTGGCTCTCTCCCCATTCCCTGCCGAGCGCAGCCGTCGCCGCTGACAAGCTCCACCGTAGCCACCGCTGTCCACTCGTTGCCTCACCATGCTAAGAAGTTCCGCCGTCGTCCACTGCTTCACCTCGACCCATCCCCGAACGCTCGCTCGCCCCGGAGATGCTGCACCAAGCTCATCTTCAACCTCGGTCGCCGGAGATCCCCCTCGCCATCCCGGTCGCTCCAGCTCTTCCCCGAGCTCGCCGTTCGCTCCCCTGCAACCGTAGTGAGCTACTGACCTTCTCCCCCTCTCCATGCTAGCTTTCATGCACCGTACGCACCGTCTCGAGTTCGCCCGAACGCACCGCCGCGGAGCTCGTCGTCGACGAGGCTCCGGCCATGCCACGGCCATGCCACTTAGTACACTAACCTCACCACATCTCCAGGAGTCTAACGCACCTTACCACGCGCCTCGCTGTGCCCCGCAGCCTCGGTTCCGAGCTCACCCGAGCTCCGGCCGCCGCCAAGGTCGACGCCGGCGACGACACCGGCCACCCCAGGCCCAACCACTCATACCACTTGACGCGGACGAGTGCCCGCGTCACTTAGATGCTCTCCGCCGTCCTTTTGGTCACCGGAGTGCAAAACCAGAGCCCCTCCACCACGTCTGGCCTCGTCGGCGGCTAAACACCGGCGAGTTTGACCACCTTTGACCGTGGACTGACACGTGGGCCCAGGTTGACGGCTCCCCTGAGCCTATGACAGGTGGGGCCGGCATGCTAATTAGTTTAGGATTAGAGTTAACTAATTTTAATTAGTTTAGTCACTGACATGTGGGCCCAGGCCCCACTGCAGTTAATTAGTACTAATTTAATCCTGTTAATTAGCTGAGCCATAGACAGACAGGGCCCACCAGTCAGGTTTGACCTGGCCGACCCAGTTGACCCACTGACGTCACACCTATGTCATGCTAACGCATTAATTCAATTACTGGAATTATTCTTATATAGGAAATTCCAGAAAATAGGCAAAACTTCTAAAAATCATAGAAAATCAACCATAGCTCCAAATCAAACAATTTATATATGAAAAATGATCAGAAAAATTCAATCTATCCATATGTAGTGGTTTCATGCATGAAAATACAAGTTAACCTTGCTGTTTAAGAAAAATAAGGTAATGCACTAATAAGGCTATGTTAAATGAGCTAACATTTGAATCTTTGATTCAAATGAGTTCATTCCTTTCTGTTTTAGCTTGCATTAGGCCAAGACACTTTCATTTTGCCATGTCATAGCATGCATCATATTGTTGCATATTGTCATGTGTTGATTATGTTCGGTGTGTCTTTCGTGGTCGGTTCTGCCTCCGAGGATAACCCCGATTATCCGTCTGAAGGGCAGTACCCTACTACCACTACATCAGGCAAGAAACCCATTAATCATTCTGATACAAACCTATTTTCTCGCTTATGCTCTTGTTTACTGCATTAAGACAACGCGATTCAAACTTCTGTGTGGTACGGTAGTTGAACCCTTATCCTCTGCATGACCTGTTATTGCCACAGTAACTAGATGAAACCCACTAGCATGTGTAGGAGTTTATTGAGCCATGTATGTGTTTCCCCGTGCTATGCCTGATATGCTTAGAGTTGTGTCAGGTCTGGTTCATCTGGGTGATGGGCTAGAGTGAAATGATTATGTCGGTAATGTGAGGGATGTGTTGAACATGTTTTGGTAAAGGTATCGATGAGAGGCCATGCATGAGTACATGGTGGGTTGTTTCATTGAGACCGTCCATAAGAACTGAGATCTGTATGCGTGATTTAAGATTCAGCTACTACCACACATTGGGCCCTGAAATATGACCCCGCTCGACTTACGGACCCCTCTCGTCCTCTGTCCAGGAGTTGCAACTAGTTTCTGGTGTTTGTAGGTTATGTGTTGGCAGCCATGCGTAGCGCTGACCCTAGGGGTGGGCTATGTTGCAGTAGATACACCGTGGCACGGTGTACCGAGTCACCCATTTGGTGTCTCGGGAACCCTGTTCACATCGTTCGGGGCCGTATGTGGAAACCTCGGGCGGACTCCCTGCGGATGGAACCTGGATAGGCGATAAACCTGGACTAGAGACTTAAGTGTTTAGGTAGGCCGTGGCCGACACCCTCGCTGGGCTTCCGCTTGAAGGTTGCCGAGTACATGTCGTGTAAGCGGCGGTAAGTGGTGAAAGCGTGTATGAAGAAGTACACCCCTGCAGGGTATAAAACTATTCGAATAGCCGCGTCCGCGGTAAAGGACTACTTGGTTGCTTATACAGTTCATAGACAAGTCAATGGATACTAATAAAAGACTCAAGATAAGCGTGAGTACCAAGGATGGCCCTCTCGTAGGATGACGAGGGAGGATCCCCGGTGGAGTATTGTGATGGTGAGTAGTGGACTCGTGTGCGGAAACTATTTTACTGGTGGAGTTCCGTAGGAGAGCTTAGCCAAGAGTCAAAGCTGGCTTGCTGCATTAACCCCACCACCTTCTTGAGGATAAGCATGTATAGTAGGATCTGATGTAAGACTTGCTGAGTACCTTTGTACTCATGTTTGCTTAATTACTGTTTTCAGACGACACCGCCCACTCCGATGGGTTCTACGTAGACCTTGACGTCGACGGGTGACTAGCCACCCATGTGGTGATCCTGGCCATGGAGGGCCTTATGTAGATAGACAGGCTTCGAGAAGCCTTCCTTCTTTCTAGAGTCTGTACTCAGACTAGTTGCTTCCGCATGTGCTTGTATGTTTGTATGACTTGAGTGTCAGGTCATGTGACCCCTATCTGTATGAACATGTTATGTATGGCTCTCTAGAGCCTTTAAATAAAGCACTTGACTTGTAGAGTTTTGTTGTGAGGTTAGTCAGGTCGTGGTCTACACCCACGTCGGCTTTCGCTTGAAGTCTGCCGACCACATGTCGTGTGCAGATGCTAAGTGGTGGAAACATGTGTGATGAAGTACACCCCTTCAGGGTATAAAACTATGCGAATATCCGCGTGCACGGTAACGGACTACTTGGTTGCCTATACAGTTCATAGACAAGCTAATGGATACTACTAAAAGACTCAAGATAAGTGTGAGTACCGAGGATGGCCCTCTCGTAGGATGACGAGGGAGGATCCCCGGTGGAGTATTGTGTTGGTGAGTAGTGGACTCGTGTGCGAAAACTATTTTTACTAGTGGATTTCCGTAGGATAGCTTAGCTAAGAGTCAAAGATGGCTTGCTGCAATAACCCCACCACCTTCTTGAGAATGAGCATGTATAGTAGGTTCTGATGTAAGACTTGCTGAGTACCTTTGTACTCATGTTTGCTTAATTACTGTTTTGAGATGACAACACCGCCCCCTCCGATGGGTTTTATGTAGACCTCGACGTCGATGAATAACTCGCCACCCAGGTGGTGACCCTGGATATGGAGGGCCCTATGTAGATAGACAGGCTTCGAGAAGCCTTCTTGCTTTCTAGTGTCCGTACTCAGAATATTTGCTTCCGCATGTGCTTGTATGCTTGTATGACTTGAGTGTCGGGTCATGTGACCCCTATCTGTTGAACATGTTATGTATCGCTCTCTGGCGCCTTTAAATAAAGTACTTGAGTTATAGAGTTTTGTTGTGATGCCATGTTGTATGTACTCATATCAGGCATATTGTGTGTATGATTGAAATGCTTGGTATGAGTGGGATCCGACAATCTAGTTGTTTATCCTTGGCAGCCTTTCTTATGGGGAAATGTAGTCTAGTGTTCCTCGAGCCATAGTAGTCCGCTACAGCCCGGGTTCACCGGAGTCCTGCTAGCCCAGCACTACTGCTCAGGACACTTGACTGCCCGTCATGTGTCTCACTTCGTTCCTATGTCTGTCCCTTAGGGGAAATGTCACGCGGTGACATCCGGAGTCCTGCCTAGCCTGCTACAGCCCGGGTTCCCCGGAGTCCTGTTAGCCCAGTGCTACAGCCTGGATTCACTCGCTGATGACCGACATGCTCGATGTGATTCATGTATGCCTGTCTCCATAGGTCTGCGCCGCTTTGGGTTCACGACTAGCCATGTCGGCCCGGGTTCTTTGTCATATGGATGCTAGCGACACTATCATATACGTCAGCCAAAAGGCGGAAATGCTCCCGGGCCATGGTAAGGCGACACCCATGGTGATACCGTGCGTGAGGCCGCAATGTGATATGAGGTGTTACCGGCTAGATCGATGTGACTTGGAATCGGGGTCCTGACAGGGGAGGAGTGCCATGGCTGAAAATTGAGCGTTGATGGTCGGAGTAGAGGGTCGGCCTTGATTTCAAGGCTGCTGAAGGTGCGGAGAGGCCGCACTGGAGGAGCGGGGCAGCCATTTCCTGCGCAAGGGGCCAGCCCCCTGCCTTGTTTCCTTAATAAAAAGAGACAAAGGCAGTACCTCTCTGCATACACTTCTCCTTCTTCTCCGCAATCCTTCTCTCCTAGCCATGGTAAAAGGGCGAGGGTGTAGTGGTGTTCCGGCAACGACGATGAGGGCATATACTCGGCAGCGCATCCCTCCTCCAGAACCTGAGGTTGCGGAGCCCGCCACGAGAGGAGAAAGGAGGGGGCGAGGCCGAGGCCGCCGCGGTGCTCGAGGAGGAGGAGGGCGGGGTGACGCCTTGGCAGTGCCCCCCACCGGTTTCTCCTCCTCTGATGGAAGGCCACGTCGGGGACCAACCTCAAGAGTTCATCATCAGGCTGTATGAGCCCTTGTGTGGTCATCTTCGTCTTCCAACTCCCTTTGCGCGGGAGATGGAGCTCGAGCAACCACGCGCTCTGAGGCTACACATGAGGGGTTGTGGAAATGGTGGCATGTGGGTTGATGTTGATTCCCCTGCCCCTCACGTGATGTATGTTCGCCATGGCTGGAAGGCTTTTTCCCATGGCCATGGCTTCTCGGAGGGGCACATTCTCTAGTTCAAATTAACGGAGAGCGGCTTGCTTTCCGTCAAGATCTTCAGGCACTCGGGAGGTCACTTAGGGTGCTGCACGGAGAGATCGACCGACAACAAAAGCTCCTACTCGAGTGAAAGCGACGAGGAGGACAGTGACGGCAATGACGACGGCAGCGAGCGGGGGAGTGACGACTCTGACTCCGGCTGATCGTCGCCCGCACCATCTTCATCAGGCGGCAGCACCATCATCTGCATCTGTGTCTCCTCCCCGGCAAAGTCATTTGCCGGGGAGTTGGATGCAGAGGTGCAGATGGTGCTACCGTGCTCCTCCAGCAGCCTTCTAGCTGGACTCCAGCAGGCTTCCTCTCGGGCTGCGGCTCCGTTATCCCTGCCGAGTCCTTCTGGCCCTGGTGGTAGTCGTTGACAGGCCCGCCTTCCGCTGTGCTCTCCATCGAGGTGTTCCCTCGCGCTCCCGTTCCCACCGGGCTACCTCTGCTGGAGCCCGACGGGAGCGG
Source organism: Triticum dicoccoides (assembly GCF_002162155.2). NCBI lineage: Eukaryota > Viridiplantae > Streptophyta > Magnoliopsida > Poales > Poaceae > Triticum > Triticum dicoccoides. Next base: position 629,795,900 of record NC_041382.1, on the reverse strand, counting down.
GCTAGGCTGCTGCCCAGGCGCTCCTTTTGCACCCTTGCCTTCGACGACGATGCCTAGGAGGAGAGGGACAAGAAAGGGCATTACGGAGCACTTATCTTCTTTCAATCTTAAATCTGTAGGCAATCGCCAAATTTTAATTCAAATAATGTAATCCCTCAAGTCCATCTTTGTGTTCTGTAATGCTTGTACTTGTATTAGCATATGAATGAAAAAGATGAACCTTGCCGGGAACCCGTGCATGTATATGTCCATGCAGAGGTGGAATGCCTCTTTGATGTAAATAAACGAGTTTTCCCCGGCAGGCTATCCTGCCGGCACCCTCTTTGCCTACTGGAGAGCTATGTTTGCTGGGGTACAAATAGAGGGGCCAGCCCCCCGCCAACTCCTTTTTACCAAAGGACACTTCGACCATCATGACCAAAGGAACGTTCGAGTCATGGATGGGAGCACCTAAGTATCAAAGGAGAAGTGAGGTTTTCTCATGCAAAGTTACATCTTTACCGAACACTAATGGACATGAAGTAGAACTTATCTATTTGGCTTGCCGGGGACCGTGACGCTGGGTAATCTTCTCACTCCTTGTTGAAGCCAATTTCACGGTAGGAACCTACAACTTCATGTAGATGAGAATGAATGCAGATGCAATCCTATCTATATGCTTATGCAAATGTTCATGAAATGCTTATGTAGTGATCTTGGCATGGTCATGCATGCAAGCAATCTTAGTTGGGGCCCCCTACAACGCTTCTTTATTTTCTCTTGCATGGAGTCATCGCCCTTGGTTCGTATAAGGGGTTACATGCAGCCGAGGCAAGGCTTGTATGAAAGGGTGGCTGCCGGGCAGGACCCGACAGTCACGCCTTACGGGTAGTACTTGCGGAGATGCTCAATATTCCATAAGTTTTGCAACTGAGTGTCATCTCCGGTCTCCAGACTTACTGCGCTAGGTCTGGTGACTTGTACCACCCAATAAGGGCCTTCCCACTTCGGTGACAGCTTGTGTGTACCCTTGGCGTATTGAACGCGCCTAAGGACAAGGTCACCTTCCTCAAGAGACCGAGCATGAACTCTGTGGCTATGATAGCAACGTAGGGCTTGCTGGTAGCGTGCAGCACGTGTTGCAGCCCGGAGACGGTTCTCCTCGGCTAGCACAGTGTCGTTATGCCGGTGCTGATGTTGCGCTACTTCATCATAGGCAAGCACTCGAGGGGACCCATAAATGAGTTCCGTTGGGATAACTTCTTCTGCCTCGTAGACCAGGGAGAAGGGAGTCTGCCCCGTAGCTCGGTTAGGTGCGTTCCGAGGGACGAGAGACCTATCGGCAGCTCCTTGATCCACCGCCTATCGTGCTTCTGCAGCGTATCAAAAGTTCTTGTCTTGAGTCCATGTAGCACTTAAGTGTTCGTCCTCTCAGCTTGTCCATTGCTCCGGCGGTGTGCCACAAAGGCAAATGAGATCTTGCACCCGAGGGTACGAACATAATGCATGAAGGCTTGGCTCGTGAAGTGGGTGCCGTTGTCGGTGATGATCCTTACCGGAACTCCAGAACGACACATCAATTATTTTAAGAACTTCATAGCGGACCGAGTAGTCACCTTTCTCACGGAAGTCACTTCCGGCCACTTTGTAAACTTTTCGATGGCAACGAACAAGAATTCAAAGCCCCCGATTGCTCGGGAGAAGGGGCCGAGGAGATCGAGCCCCCAGACCGGAAATGGCCATGATAGAGGGATTTTCTAAAGGCCTTGGGTAGGAAGGTGTATTTTTCTTGGAATGGAACTGGCAGGCTTCACATTTCGTGACTAACGTAACCGCATGTTGGAGGGCTTGGCCAATAAAATCCTTCCTGGAATGCTTTCCCAACTAATGCCCTTGATCAAATGTGGGAGCCGCACATTCCATTGTGAATCTCAGCTAGTAGTTCCTTTCCATCCTCCCGGCAGACACACTTCAATTTCACACCGTTGGGCCTCCTTCTGTACAGAGTGTCATCGACAAGCTGATACATACTGGCCCTCCAGGCTACTCTTTTAGCTTCATCTTGGTCGTCGGGGAGTTCTCCGGTCTCGAGGAAGTGGACGATGTGCCTTGCCCAAGTTGGATCCTAGGGCTCAGCAAGGAGGACTAGCGGCACCTCCTCTGCTACGGGAGCACCAGCCTCATTCGCGGGGTCCATGGGCCTGGCTGGAGGGGGTGGTCCGGCAGGCTGTGAGGAGTTGTTTCTAGCAGGGTCTCTGCCGGGAGCGGACGGCTCGACCGGGAGAGGCTTATCGTAGTCCAACTTTCTCCTTTTCTGGGCCATTATTGCTGGTGATACGGAGGGCTGAGAGAGATGAAGAACAAAAGTTCCTGGTTCCATAGGAAGCTTCTGCGCAGCACACTTTGACACGTGATCAACTATGCTGCTTTCCGCACGGGGTACGTGCTCTGTTTGCAACCCATCAAAGTCCTCCTCCAATCTCCTCACTTCCTCGACGTATGCCTCCATCAATGGACTTTGATAATCCTTGTTGACATATGTCACCACAAGCTATGAATCTCCTCGAATGATCAGCTTCTTAATTCTGAGCCCGGCAAAGAGCCCTTCATACTTAGCTGTATTGTTGGTGGCTTCTTCCTGGGAAAAATTCATTTGTACAACGTACTTCAAGTGCTCCCCGGAGGGGGCAACAAGAAGCACGCTAGCCCATGCACCTTGTAGGGAAAAAGCACCATCAAAATACATAATCCATTCTTGGGGTGAATGCTTGTTGGGGATAGTTGTCTCTATCAATTCCTCATCAAGGGTTGGCGTCCATTCTGCAATAAACTCTGGCAGTGCCCTGCTCTGAATAGTTGATGTTCTCTCAAACTTCAAACCAAAGCCGGATAACTCCAAAGCCCACTCCACTATTCTGCCAGTAGCCTCTGGGTTTTGGAATATCCTTTGCAGCGGAAAACGAATGACAACCATGATCTCGTGGGCTTGAAAGTACTAGCATAGTTTCCTTGAGGCCATAATGAGACCAAAGATCAACTTCTTCACTCCAGAGTACCTCGATCTAGCCCCGTGTAACAAGGAGCTGACGAAGTACAATGAGCACTGCACCACTATCTTCATTGCCATGTCCTTGTGGTTGTTCTCCTTGTCGTGCTCATTGATGTCCTCATCCTTCTCTGCCTCTGCTATTTTCTTCTCACTTTCTGCCCCATCCACTTCTCGTTGCGCTACCAAGGACGCATTGATCACTTGGTTGGTTGCCGCCAAGTATAGCAACAATAGTTCTGGGGGTTTGGGCACAACCAAGGTAGGCCCAGACGATAGGTAGGCCTTCAACTCTTGCAGAGCTGCATCTGCTTCCGGGGTCAACATCATAGCTAGGCCCTCCTTTCTTTAAAATTTTAAAGAATGGCAGGGCACGCTCGACAGACTTGGAGATGAATCTTCTTAGCGCGGGAAGACATCCTATTAAGCGCCTCACATCCTTTACTGTCCTTGGCGCTTGGATCTGCTCAATGGCTTTGATCTTGTCGGGGTTAGCTTCGATCCCCCGATGGGATACAAAGAAACCAAGTAGCTTGCCGGAGGGAACACCAAACACAAACTTCTCCGGATTAAGCTTCAAATTGATCTTGTGCAGATTAGCAAATGTCTCCTCCAAATCCTGGATAAGGGTGGCCTTATCATTGGTTTTGACCATGATATCATCCATATAGGCTTCTATATATCTATGCAATAGTGGCTCAAAACCAATTTGGACTGCCCTTGCAATAGTGGACCTGACACTCTTTAATCCGAATGGTGTCTTCTCTTCATCTTCTTTGGACATGAAGATCTGGTGATATCCGGAGCACGCGTCCAGAAAAGAGAGGAAATCACAACCAGAAGTGGAATGCACAATCTGGTCAATGCGCGACAAAGGAAATGGGTCCTTCGGGCAAGCCTTGTTGAGATCAGTGAAATCAATACAAAGCCTCCACTTCCCATTAGCCTTTCCGACTACCACTTGGTTTGCCAACCATGTAGGCTGCAGTACTCCTCTGACCAAACCAGCTGCCTCTAGTTTCTTGATCTCTTCGGCAATGAGCTGCTGCCTCTGCAAGGCCTACTTCCGGACTTTCTGATTGACAGGTCGGGCATGTGGGCAGACAACAAGGTGGTGCTCTATTACCTCCCTGGAAACACCAGGGATATCAGATGGTTGCCAGGCAAACACATCGATATTCGCCCGTAGGAAGGCAATGAGAGCGCTTTCCTATTTGTCATTGATGGCGGTGCTGATGGTGAAAGTACCATCAACGCCAGCCAACCCTGTCGGGACCTTCACTTGGGGTGCAGCAACCTTGGATCTCTTGCTCTTGGAACACTCTGGCAGTGTAGCACCCCGAATGTAACTTTCCATATTTGTATCTCCAACTCTTGACATTTCCGGCTATGTGATATGATATTTCCTTCACGGTTGGGGCTTTGTCTTTTTTGCATTTTTTTCATGTCATGCATTTCATATCATGTCATCATGTGCACATCATTTGCATTCGTGTTCGTCTCATGCATCCTGTCATTTTCCCCATTGTCTGTTTCGCAATCCGACACTCCCACATGCACCCATTGCACCCCTCTAATCTCGTTTCATGAGCGGGAGAAAAACATTCTCGGAATGGGTTGAGATTTGTCGAGTGGCCTTGGTACATCACTGGTAGGCCGCCTTTCAAATTCCCTTCCATTTGGAGGTCGTTTGATGCCCCAACGGTTAACCGGGTAACCGCTAAAGCCCCTCTCTTGTCCAAATGTTTTATGAGCTCAATCATGCCATGTTTACATAGGTTCAAGCCTTGTATTTTTTTTTCAGTTATGTGGTGACTAGTAAAAGCATGCAAAGTAGGCTTCATAATGTTGACATTTTTAGACACTTAGTAATTTTGCTAAGTCCTTTTCCTATTACATTTTGATGCTATGTAAACTTGTTGCTACCGTGAGATCCATGCACATTTTGAGTTAGGTCATTAAGCATGTTTTGAAGATGTGGTATTTCTCTATGCATTCATGCCTCTGGTTGTAATTATGGAGTACTCTAGCTTGTCATTATCATGCTCTACTTTTGCTAAATATTGTTCCTAGCAGATTGTTAACATGGGATTCAATTTTGCCATGGGTGTGCTAGTGATACATGTACCCTATGAACTTGCTCTTGCCATGATTAGCTTCTTGAACATATCTACTTATTGTTGGTTACCTTTTTATGCCATAAAATGCCTTGTGGTGAGTGAATTGAGCTTGCAAAGTTGCTATCATGAATATGTTTCTGCCATGCTCTGTTTTTCTTCTAAGTCTGAAACTGTTAATATAACTTGCCATGTTTGCATGGGTGCCACATCATTTTCTATGCATCTTTGTGTAAAGTTCAGTAAGGGAGTTGTGTTCTATGTATTTAGTAATAGCATGTCATGCCTTTGATGGGCATTATATGTCCCTATAGCATGTTGCTTGTTAGCTCTAAACTTTCCTTCCTGATGTTATTTTGACATGGTTAGTATTTTCTCCAAGTCTGTGAAGTTGATATCATTTGCATTTTTGCCATGCTATTTTGAGCTTGTTCTAGTGAGAACTATCAGGAGCTCACTATTCATGATTTCTAGAGCTTCACATGTACTTTATGTTCATGTGCTTTGTTGCTATGTTGAAGTGTTGTAGCATAGTTTCTAGTTGCATTCTAAGTGCTATGATACTGTTAATCGCAGATTTGCGTCATTCTTGTTTTGCTTGTCATTTGCAAACCGTGCATCCGTTTCCGGTGATCCTTATATTGGTTTGAACCGAAATCACCTTATCTTTCAAGAGGCATACTTGGTTTTCCAAGTTGATGCCTTGGCCATTCTTTTCACTTACGGAGTACCCATATGCACTGCACATCATACCTTGCATTCCATGCCATGTATTGCACCATGTTGCTTGTGCGTTCCACCGTGATTGATTGTTGTTCCATTGCATGTGTTCTTGGTTTGGGTGCCGGGAGACAAGTTCGTGAACGAGGAACCTGTTGAGTACGCTAACGAGGAGCATGCTTTCAACAACTCTGAGAAATTTGCAGGCAAGATGGCCATTACCCTCGATATCACTTCTATCTTTGCTTGTAGTTGTTCGTTCTATTGCTATGTCATGCTACCTACCACTTTTTTATCATGCCTCCCAGATAGCCACATCCAGCCTCTAACCCACCTTCCTAGCAAACTGTTGTTTGGCTAAGTTACCGCTTTTGCTCAGCCCCTCTTATAGCGTTGCTAGTTGTAGGTGCTTTGCAGGTTGTTCCATGTTGGAACATGGATATGTTGGGATATCACATTGTACCTTATTTTAATTAATGCATCTATATACTTGGAAAAGGGTGGAAGGCTTGGCCTTTTTCTCGGTGTTTCTTTACACTCTTGCCGCCTTAGTTTCCGTCATACCGGTGTTATGTTCCTTGATTTTGCGTTCCTTACACTGTTGGGGTTATGGGATCCCCTTGACAGTTCGCTCTGAATAAAACTCCTCCATCAAGGCCCAACCTTGGTTTTACATTTTCCAAACAACCTAAGCCTTTTTCCCTTGGGAGTTGCAAACCCGAGGGTCATCTTTATTTAACCCCCCTGGGCCAGTGCTCGTCTGAGTGTTGGTCCGAACCGGGCAACCTGCGGGGCCACCTCGGGGAAACTCAAGGGTTGGTTTTACTCGTAGCTTGACCCATCCGGTGTGCCTTGAGAATGAGATATGTGTAGCTCCTATGGGGATTTGTCGGCACAATCGGGCAGTCTTGCTGGTCTGGTTTTACCATTGTCGAAATGTCTTGTAATCGGGATTCCGAGAGTGATCGGGTCATTTCGGGAGAACGAATATACTTCGGTGATTGTGAGAGCTTGTGATGGTTGGTATAAACTTTCGAGAGCCGTGCCCACGGTTATGTGGCAGATGGGCATTTGTTAATATTCGGTTGTAGAGAACTTGATACTTGACTTAATTAAAATGAATCAAACGCGTGTGTAGCTGTGATGGTCTCTTTTCAGCGAAGTCCGAGAAGTGAACACAGTTTGGGTTATGTATGAACGTAAGTAGTTTCAGGATCACTTCTTGGTCACTTCTAGCATCACGACCGTTGTGTAGCTTCTCGTCTTACTCTTATTTCTGTATGTTAGCCACCATATTTGCTTAGCGCTTGCTGCAACTCCACCTCATTACCTTATCCTACCCATAAGCTTAAATAGTCTTGATCTTGCGGGTTTTGAGATTGCTGAGTACTTGTGACTCAGAGATACTACCAAAACAGTTGCAGGTGCCGATGATGCCAGTGCAGGTGATGCTACCAAACTCAAGTGGGAGTTTGACGAGGACCTTGGTTGTTACTATGTTTCTTTCCTGATGATCAGTAGTGGAGCCCAGTTGGAATGATTGGGGATCTAGCATTTTGGGTTATCTTCCTTTTCATTTGGATTTGACCGTAGCCGGTCTATGTGTGTATTTTGGATGATGTATGACTTAGCTAAGTATTGTGTGATGTGGCAATTGTAAGCTAACTCTCTTTATCCCTTTATTGTTCATTACATGGGATTGTGTGAAGATGACCCTTCTTGCAACAAAGCCACAATGCGGTTATGTTTCTAAGTTGCGCCCCGACACGTGGGAGATATAGCCGCATCATGGGCGTTACAAGTTGGTAATCAGAGCCATCCCCGACTTAGGAGCCCCCTGCCTAATCGAATCACTGACGTTGTTTAGTCTAGAATAAAAATGTTTTGAGACTTAGGATTATATATATATAGGAGAGTAGGATTATTTTTACTCCTCAGTCCCTTCGTCGCTTTGGTGAGGCCTCCTGACGTAGATGTTTTGAGTTTCCTCTATTCAAATTTCACGAAAAAAAATTTAGGATCACGCGGGTATCATGGGATCGTTCCTATATTCTTGTGACGAGAACATTGTCCTTGGTGCCTCCTGACATTTAGGGGTTGTGGCAGTGTACCGGGGAGTTGAGCTCCGAGGTGTTGTCGTCACAATTTTATTGTTGCAGTTCTGGAATACCTGAGTTCGCCGACATCGAAAATCTCTATTATGCCGTTGTTGGTGAGATAACCTCGACGCCACCCAGTACTGGAGAGGGAGTTCGGGAGTATTGCCATAACTCGTATAACGGATGCTTTTCAAAGGTTGAGGTACACGATTTCTAGATTTTCTTGGTTATGTGTTGACGGATGGATACAGTTGAAGCGTAGGGCTTGTTAGTTGTGTGATATATATTGTGCCTCCTTGTATCCCCAACACTAGATTGCACAACCAAAAAGTTTCAGGAGTTTATAGGTGGGAATTCAAATAGCTCTAGCTATTCTTCCCGCAGATATTTGGTTTGCGATTGGGTAATCCTTACCACTTATTTGTTCTAGTCATACCTTGTTGCTTCATTCATCAACCTTTATCTAAGTGGTTTCTCACCTTAATGGTCATGTATTGTTAACTTTGGAATTCATTCGTTCATTCTCGTTCGAATGTTTATTGTGAAGACTATATGTTGCAATTTCTATCTGTTGATTCAGCTTGTTTATCTGTCTATCATGGTTCTAACAGAAGTCACCCTCTTCAGGATGGCTCCTCCAACGCATCTGAATCCGGAACACAATGATGGGTGTCAGGCGAACCCTCCACCACCACCTCCACCTCCGGAAGCATGGCAAGTTGTCATGGCAGCCACCAACGCCAACACCCAGATGTTTTTGCAAATCTTGCAAGAGCGCAACCAGGGCCAAGGCAATCAAGGAAATCAAGGTGAAGGACAGTTCAACAATCAGCCTCAGTTTTCTACCCTCAACCAGTTCCTTGCAAATCAGCCTAAGTCTTTTAGCAATCGTGTCGAGGCCAAAGACGCTGCTGATTGGCTCGTGGATATCTGCAAGCATTTTGAATGTAGCAATGTCAAGCCTGAGGACTTTGTCAAGTTCGCTTTGTTTCAACTCAAGGACCAAGCTGCTGATTGGTATCAACAATACAATGATTCCATAGGAGGTCGGGTGATTACCTGGGATGATTTCTGCCAAGACTTCAAAGCTCGTCATAATCCAACAAGTGTTGCTGAGAGCAAGCGTGAGGAGTTTCACAATCTCAAGCAAGGAAGCATGTCTGTGTACCAATACAACATCTAGTTTCAGAAACTTGCTCGCTTCGCAAGGCAGGATGTTCCTTATGAAAAGAGCATGATCTATCACTTCAGAGGTGGCCTCAGAGAAGATCTGCAGTTAGCTCTCGTGCTTCTTGAGCCTACTAAGTTTGATCAATTCTATAACATGGCCCTCAAGCAAGAAGGTGCTCACCTCAAGTGTGAGTCTTCTAAGAAGAGAATCAGGGATGCAATTCAGTCTTCTTCTTCTTCACAAGTGGCAGCTAAGCTACAGAAGTTCTGGCTTCCTCCTCCTCCGTTTCGTCAGCCCTACCAGCAGAAGAACAAAGTTGTCCATGGATCTTCCCACCCACCCAACCCAGGCTATCAAAACAAGTCTCAGAGACAAGCTCCAAGGTCAAGTGCTACTACTCCTTATCATCGTCCGCTCTTAGAGGTGACTTGTAGCATGTGTCAGGACAAAGGTCACTATGCAAACAAGTGCTTCAACCAAAGGTGCCTTCTTCCTCCTCCTCCTGTGAGATCTTCTAGTAGTATAGTGGTTAAACATAATCCCAAGCATGCAAAGGTGAACATGATTAATGCAGCTCAAGCAGAGGATTCTTCAAAAGTGATCATGTGTAACCTTTTAGATAACTCCATTCCTACAAAAGTATTGTTTGATACTAGTGCATAATATTGTTTCATCTCAACGCCGTTCCTTACCAAGCATGAATTCACTTCTTCACATTTGGGTAGACCCATGGCTGTCATTTCTCCGGGTAAATGTTTGATCTCTAGATTGATAGCTCCTAATTTTAACATCAAGATGGGGAATTATAAATTCCTGGCTTCCCCAATTGTTCTCGGCAATTCGGATATTGATCTCATTCTTGGAATGGATTAGCTTTCTTAGCACAAGCATTCTCTTGAATGTGCTGCCAAGGAGATTAAATTGACACACTCTTCTGAGGATGTGATCATCTATGCTGCTGGTGACGAAGCCATTTGACTGCTTTCTCTCAATGAGAAGGGCGAGTTAGATGTAATTTCTCAGATTCCAGTTGGTTGTGAGTACCAAGATGTCTTTCCAGAAGAGCTTCCGGGAATGCCTCCTCACCGGCTAGTTGAATTCGTTATCCATCTTGAGCCTGGCACTGATCCCGTTTGCAAGCGTCCTTACAAGCTTGGACCAAAGGAGCTCAAGGAATTGAAGAAATAGCTTGATGAAAAAGAGCGTCTGGGTTTGATAAGACCGAGTTCATCTCTGTGGGGTTGTGGTGTTCTTTTTGTCCAGAAGAAGGATGGCACAGACCGACTTTGTGTCGATTACCGTCCATTGAATAAGAAGACAATTAAGACCAAGTATCCACTTCCCAACATCAATGAGCTATTTGAGAAAATTAAAGGTGCTAAAGTATTCTCGAAGCTCGATCTCCGTATGGGTTATCATCAGATTCACATTCATGAACAAGATATCCCCAAGACAACATTCAGAACAAGCTTTGGTTCTTATGAATATATTGTCCTGTCTTTCGGCCTTGTCAATGCTCCTCCAATGTTCTCTCGCATGATGAACTTCATCTTCAACCCCTACACTAATGAATTCGTCCCAGTGTATCTCGATGATATCTTGGTCTTCTCCAAGAATAAGAAGGATCATGCCAAGCATTTGAGATTGGTGCTTGACAAGCTCAGAGAGTATCAATTCTATGAGAATTTTTCCAAATGTGAGTTTTGGCTTGATGAAGTTCTTTACCTTGGCCACAACATCGCCGCCAAGGTCATTGTTGTTAATCCGGAAAAGGTTTCTGCAATTGCGAACTGGGAACCTCCTCAGAATATCAAGCAGCTCTGCAGTTTTCTTGGACTTGCAAGCTATTGCCAAAGATTCGTTGAGAATTTCTCAAAGATTGCAAAGCCTCTTTCCAACCTCCTCCAGAAGCATTTCAAGTATGTCTGGACACCTGAGTGTGATGTTGCTTTCAACACTCAAAAGAGGAGCTAGTCTCAGGTCCTGTCATAACTTCTCCTAATGAATCCAAGCCATTTGAAGTTTTATGCGATGCCTCTTTGCAAGGTCTTGGCACTGTGTTAATGCAAGAGAAGAAAGTTGTGTCTTATACTACTCTTCAGTTGAAGCCCAATGAAAGGATCTAGCCCACTCATGATCTTGAGTTGGCGGCAGTTGTCCATGCATTAATAATGTGGAGACATCTCTTGTTGGGAAGGCAAGTGGACATTTTCACCGATCACAAGAGCCTCAAGTATATCTTCACTCAACCCAACCTCAACCTCAGGCAAACTCGTTGGGTCAAAATGATTCAAGAGTACAATCCAAGTATTGAATATACTCCAGGCAAGGCCAATGTTATTGCAGATGCTTTGATCAGGAAGGCTTATTGCAACAGCTTAATTCTCAAGGCATATCAACCGAATCTTTGTGAAGCTTTCCACAAGCTCAATCTCCAAGTTGTTCCGCAAGGTTTTCTTGCCAACCTTCAAGTCACTCCAACTTTGGAAGACCAAAATCGTGAGGCACAACTCCTTGACACCATGGTGAAGAGAGTCAAACATAGTATTGCCAAGGGCTTATTGTCACAGCCCTAGAGCTTGCTCGTAACTAGTGGCATTGCATCCATGCATCATGTCTAAATTTCTTTAAATTTGAATTGGGGAATTGGAGAGCCTCGGAAATCATTTAAAAAAATGATAATCAACATTAAAAATTGCTTCAAATGTTTCCAAGGAAATGTTCCTTTTCAGCTTTGAAAAATATTGGCAAGAATAAAATGCAAACCAATATTTTTGGAGTGACTGAAACATTTATTTTGGGGCCTTTGAATTAATTCAATAACTATTTGCATTGGATATATATTTGATATATAAATAATATATGTCCAATAATACTGGAACATTTTATGTGGTTTGGTATATTTTAGTTCTAGCCACATAACTATTTTCAGGATTTTATAAAATGGTTTAGTATTTTACTAAACTAAAACAACACAGAACAAAAATAAAAAAAAACAGAAATAGGAAAGCAGAGAGGAGAGAAACCCTACCTGGCGCTCACCTCTCAGCCCACCCGGCCCAAACCTACCTGGCGGCCTAGCTGGCAGGCCCAGCCCACCTCCTCCTCCCTGTCGCCTTCCTCCTCGCGCCAGTAGGCAGAGGAGGGACACGGCGCACGCGCCCGAGCTCGCCACGCCACCACCCTGCTCGTCTGCATCGCCTGGCCACCGCGACGCCTCGCGTCATCTCCTCGGCGCTGCCCCGACCCCCTGGACTCCCTCTCTCTCCCCCCAAACACTCTCACCTCCTCTGTTCTTTCCGCCACCGAACGCGTCCGTCGCCGTCGACGAGCGTCGCCGTGGCCACAGCCACTGCCTCGCCTCGTCGTTGCGCCCAGAGGCTCCGCCTCGACCCCCTCTTCCTCTCCACCAACCCATGCCCCGCCGGACGCCCTGCATCGCCGCCCACGCCATCTTCCCCATCTCCGGCCGCCCGAGATCGCCGGTGCCCGCTCGCCACCTCCGAAGCCTCCCCGAGCTCGCCGACCAGCCCTACACGATCCCCGTGAGCTTCTACACCGTTTTCCCTTTGTCTCCGCGATGTTTGCTAGTTCTAGTCGCCGTTTTGCCGATGACCGAAACCCGCCGCCGCCTGTGACCGCCGCCGACGTGCCTCCGGCCACCTAGTGGCCCGGCTGTCGTGCTCAGCTTCCTCCCCGCGCTGCCTAGAGCAAGTAGGTGCCTCGCACGAGCCTCCCCGGCCACCGTAGCGTCGACCCCGAGCTCACCCGAGCTCCGGCGACCGCCACGGTCGATGCCGGTGACGACTCCGGCCATCTTAGGCCCAGCCGCTGCCACTACTCGACGCGGACGAGCGCCTGCGTCACGTAGACGCCCTCCGCCGGCCATTTGGTCGCCGGAGGAGGAAACCCGCACCCCTCCGCCGTCTCTGGCTCCGCCGGCGACGAGCCGCGGGTCAACTCCGGCGAGTTGACCCGGGTTTGACCATGGTATGACCTTCCCCGTGTGTCACTGACGTGTGGGCCACCCCCTGACATTTTTAGTTAGTATTAGTTTAACACTAATTAACCTAGGTTAGTTAGCTGATTAGTCGCTGACTAGTGGGCCCCGGCCCCACAAACAGTTTAGTTAAAATTAACTTAAGGCTAATTAACTTGGTTAATTAGTTGTGTCACTGACCAATGGACCCCGCTGGTCAGGTTTGACCTGGACCTGGCGTGTTGACTCTGCTGACGTCACCCCGACGTCATGCTGATGCCATAAATCATTTTCTGGATTTATTATTATTCAGGAAATTTCAGAAAATACCCCAAACTTCTAAAAATCATAGTAATTCAACCGTAACTCCAAATGAAATAAATTATATATGAAAAATGATCAGAAAAATCCAATCTATCCATCTGTACTGGTTTCATGCATGTTAGAACAACTTATAGATGCTGTTTAGGACAAATCATATTAATGGCATTTAAATATCCACATATGGAGTTTGAGTTTGAATCTTGGATTCAAACCAACTTCATTTATTCTGGTTTTAGTTGCATTAGCACAAACCACAGCATATTGCCATGTCACATTCATGCATCATATTGTGCATTGCATTGATTGTGTTTTTCCTCAGTTGCCGGTGATTGCCCCCTTTCGATAGACGTGATACCGACGATGTGATCGATGACACCGATGAAGAGCTATATTATCTTCAGAAGTGCCAGGAAAGCAAAACCCCCTTGTTCATTCCGATAAAATCCCACTCTCTCGCTCCTGCTCTCTTTTACTGCATTAGGACAATAACGATTCATCTGTTACTTGCTGCGGTAGTTGAACCCCTTTATCCTCTGCATGACCTGTCATTGCCACAGTAAATAGATGAAACCCACTAGCATGAGTAGGAGTTGTTTGAGCCCTGTTGTGCCTACTCATTCTTGCTTGTTTGTCATGCCGGCTACTGCTTAGAGTTGAGTCAGGTCTGATTCATCGGGGATGAATCAGAGGTGTGTGAGCATGCCCTACTGTGTGTGAGCTAAGTGTGTGAACACGATTTGGTAAAAGGTATCGGTGAGAGGCCATGTAGGAGTACATGGTGGGTTGTCTCATTAAAGCCGTCCTTAGGAACTGAGTTCTGTGTTTGTGATCCATGATTCAGCTACTACCATACATTGGGCCCTGAAATATGACCCCGCTCGACTTCTTATTCACCCAAGTCCTCTGTCCAGGAGTTGCAAGTAGTTTCTGGTGTTTGTAGCTTACTGGAGGCCGTGGACAGCGCTGACCGTAGGGGTGGGCTGTGATGCGGTAGGTACGTGGCACGGTGTACCGAATACCCGTTAGGTATCTCGGGAACCCTGTACACATCGTTTGGGGCTGTGAGCGAAACTCCGGCCGGATCTCCTCATGGATGGAACCCGAATAGGCAATAAACCTGGACTAGAGATTTGAGTGTTTAGGTAGGTCGTGGTCTACACCCACGTCGGCTTTCGCTTGAAGTCTGCCGAGCACATGTCGTGTGCAGACGCTAAGTGGTGGAAACATGTATGAAGAAGTACACCCCTGCAGGGTTAACATCATCTATTCGAATAGCCGTGTCCGCGGTAAAGGACTTCTGGGTTGCTTATATCAGTTCATAGACAAGTGAAAGTGGATACTCTAAAATACGCAAGATAAGCGTGAGTGCTATGGATGGCGTTCTCGTAGGAAGACGGGAGCGGATCCATAGTGGTGTATTGATATGGTGAATATGTGGACTCGTGTGCGCCACCTCAAAAGAGTTACTTGCAGTCGTAGTTCAGGATAGCCACCGAGTCAAAGCTGGCTTGCTGCAGTTAAACCCCCACCATCCCTTTGTTGATAATGATGCATATGTAGTTAGTTCTGATGTAAGTCTTGCTGGGTACATTTGTACTCACGTTTGCCTATTTTATGTTTTTGCAGAGAGACTTCGGTCTCGCTAGTAGTACCGCGTGGACTTCGACGTTTAGCTTGTTACCTCAGCTACGATCTTGTGCCCTCGGCAGGATCTGGTAGATAGTCAGGCTTCTCAGCCTTTTTCATTTGTAGATGTCTGTACTCAGACATGTTGAGCTTCCGCTTGTGCTTTGATTTGTATGCTCTGAATGTTGGGTCATGAGACTCATGTTTGTAATATCTCGCTCCTCGGAGCCTATTGAATAAATACTTGAGTCGTAGAGTCATGTTGTGATGCCATGTTGTGTTTGCACATATCGAGCATATTGTGTGTATGTTATTGAAATGCTTGGTATGTGTGGGATCTGACTATCTAGTTGATTATTCTTAGTAGCCTCTCTTACCGGGAAATGTCTCCTAGTGTTTCCACCGAGCCATGGTAGCTTGCTACTGCTCCGGAACACTTAGGCTGGCCGGCATGTGTCCTTCTTCGTTCCTGTGTCTGTCCCTTCGGGGAAATGTCACGCGATGAATACCGGAGTCCTGTTAGCCCGCTATAGCCCGGTTCACCGGAGTCCTGCTAGCCCAGTGCTACAGCCTGGATTCACTCGCTGATGACCGACACGTTCGATGCTGGGTCATGGATGCCTGTCCCTGTAAGTTTGTGCCACTTTGGGTTTACGACTAGCCATGTCAGCCCGGGCTCCTTATCATATGGATGCTAGCGACATTATCATATACGTGTGCCAAAAGGCACAAACGGTCCCGGGCAAAGGTAAGACGACACCCGTGGGAATACCGTGCATAAGGACGCAAAGTGATATGAGGTGTTACATGCTAGATCAATGTGGCATTGAGTCGGGGTCCTGACAGCGTTGGTATCAGAGCTTGACTGCCTGTAGGATTACCAAGCCAAACTGGTCGAAGTTGAGTCTAGAAATTCTTTAGTTATATCAGGGAATTGATTGTGGGATGGAACGTAAGGCTCTTTTTACTCCTTATACCTTATGCCCTTCTGATCTAAGTCATCTTATCTTTCCTACGGGGATTAAGAACTAGGCTATCTCTTCTTTCTATTAGGATCACGTGTTACTAATCCGTAGACTTATAGAATTGTTGGATTTAAGCTTCGTTTCAGTTTCTACCTCTGTATGTTAATTATTGATCTCGAGACCTTGATATTGTGTTTCTGAGTGGTTATGCCACCATTTTGTAGTATGTCTCCAAACTTTTCTGAGCATTTACAGCCGTTATGCCGTCCGAGTCATCCCAGGTTTCTAAACAATCTGATGCATTTGCAAAATCCTTTTCCCTCTGGTTTCGATATTCCTTTAGGCCAGGTTAACCACACTAATCGGTGAGTTGAGGTACTCTGTTGCCTTGACATATATGTTGGAGCTATTATTATGACCCTAGGTGTCTAGATTAGCATCTAGTAATTTAGCCATGTTTTGTGTCCAAGTGTGATGCCTCTGGCCTTTATTCTCGGAAGCATCCCGTGATGCTACTTAGTAGTAGGTATTCTATTCCTGGGTTCTGAACCCGAGATTCACCCCATTTACCTCAGGTTGATAGTGTTGCTAGTTCCTTTAGGATATTAGTAACTTTGCGATAGTCCTCGAGGTCCGTGGTTTTTCCTTCTTCCAAATACTATGAACCGCTTATGGCAGATGTTTATTGGATCAAAAGATCGCAATCAGAGTACTCTTGAGGAGTTCTCCATTCATAAATCGTGACTCTGCCAGTCCTACCTCTCTGCATGGCTTATCCGGAAGAAACATGTTGAACTTGGTTCGACATACTAATCTATGCATCCATAACTCAAAAAATTATATGTTCTTTGAGTTGTCCCTCTTAGTTGTATTCTGACCCCCGTCTATCATTTGATAGTCAAGAGTATGCGTGCGTTCATTCATCGATGCCTATTACTCTTGTGGTCCGTCAAGCCATTCTATTCCAGAATGACTAGGAGAAACAAACTCCAGTACCTCATCCATATCTAGGATTGGGTCAAAACAATTGTACTCCGCAGATCAAAATGCCAATCCAGCTTTTGCTCTGTTCTACCTTGGAGTATTACCATCTTTTATATCGGGATTATTATAGGAACTGCACACCATCCTATGAACTCTTGGTACAGTGATACTTCTTGCCATCATTGTTCATTCCTCGGTTTCCGTGTTTTTGTAACCAGAATGCCGACAAGTGAATCGTGGTGTGTGAAATCAATACTCCTAGCAACTCCGTTGCTTGGTAGTTAAATGGATGATAACCTCATTCTTAGCGTGTTGATTATTGAATCATCACCCTAAGGTTGATTGTGCTACCTAGTCCTTATTTCGGGTGCACTCTCCGATCAATGAGTTAGGATAGTGCCAATCCTTGCTTGTTTGATTATATCGTCTTGCCCTAAAAAGCAACATTGTTCTCAAGCTTAGTAACATACCGGTGGTTCGTGATTTTCCGAAGATCTTCTCGGAAGTATTACCAGGTTGCCACCTGACCGCTATGTTGAGCTCGTGATCAAGTTGGTTTCTTGTGAACCACCCTTTCTCCAAGAATCTGTGTTGGATATCCCTGAGCTAGTTGGTTAAGCTAGACAACAACTTGGAGAATTGGAAGATAAAAGCTTGCCTAACTTAGTTCGTTCCAAAGGGATATTCTTGTGTAGTGTGTGTTGGATAAAGATGATATCTTCATCGATTGGTCCCTGTGATCAGTTGCTGGACCTATTGTCTTATCAATCCTTTGATTTGAGTGTGGGCTATCGTCAAATCAAATCAGTATCAACGATGCTCGTAATGTTGTCTTACTCGTGGTTGATCCCTCGAGCATACACCATTATATCTTTTGGGTCTGACCAATGCTATCACTTGTTCACTTAACTATGGAATTCCTTTTGAAAGGAAACCCAGATGAATTGTTGTTGAGCCCATTGACAACATCCTTGTCTTCTCCATAATTTTGCTGAACATTAAGCTAGCGTTGGAAAACTTTTGAAAGCATTTGTTCATGCTAGCTCATGAAGCATATGTTCGGATGTAAGAAGTGACTTCCTCTAGTTCATGTGCCTTTGATGCAAGTTGCCGCCGTGGATTCGAGGCAGATTGTTTTGTTTCCTTTGGAATCATCCCAAATCAGTCATGCACACGTGCGAAGTATTCTGTAGTCTAGAGGCTTGCAACCTTCATTCTATATGTGTCCCTAGCACACTAAGCCACTGATTGACTTGTTCAAGGAAAAGAAGTCTATGCTTGGGATCTAATCCATGGACTTGCGTAAAGACTTCGATATTCTCGATGATGGTTCTCCACCTGAACTCGGTAGTGTTTAATTATAAGACTACTACGTGGCCATGCTTGTCTGGGACAACGTGTTCACATGTTTGTAGCAGAACCAACTCATGTTTTGGAGCTTACTATCGTAGTTCATTCCCCGAGAATCTCACAACGCTGTCTCGTCGATTTGTGTTGTAAACTTTCATTTTTCTTTCTAGACTTGATGAGTCTGGAATATTCTGACACCAACCAGATCTGAATCTCAGGCAGATGTGATGGTTGGAACATTTCCCAAGAACTATAATATTGGTCTCGCGATAGCCGGTAAAGTGGATGTCGTGGCCAACACACCCAGCCGGAAGACCTCCTGTTGTAGTATCTTGATTTGAGGAAGTTGGCCACCTCCCCATAGGGATTTCGTAGGATTTACTCCCTAGTTGCCCCTATGGGTTTCTGTGTTCCGAAGTTCGACCTTTTTACTTGATGTTCTAGATATCAAACCATATCTATGAATGGATTACGCTAGCAAATTAAGGAGAGCATTAGAAGCGGAGTGCTAATTGTCTCTCGATTGATCGTCCAGATTTGCCCCTTGGCCTCGCTAAGATGAAATCTGAGAAGGTGTTATCTTCCTTTGCATCTGCATCGTCCATCAGTATTCATCATGGTAGTACGTGGTGTTGCCAGGTTCCTTGACACGGATATTGGTAAAACCTTGATGATTGTGGAAATGCTCAAGTTCTTGAGAGCACGCACAAGCGCTACGTGTTATCATCGGTTCTAACTAGGATTCCTCTCAGTTTCCTCGGCAATGCTATGACCTTTTCAAACAGTGAATTCACTCTCTATTGTTGGGTTCTTCCCCAGTTACCAGAATCATTCCCAGCATTTGCATTTTGTTCCCAGCCTGCACCGCCAATGTGCCATTCTACCATGGGTCTCTTCCATTTCCGGTGATAAGCAAAAATCATCCATTGCGTTGTCTTCAACAAGGTAGTCCACATCATCCATTCTAGTCCGGGTGTACCATTCCTTTGCACTCCGCCAAACGATCGTTGTGAATTGCCTTAGGCTGGTATGAAGAGTTTCAATGATCTCTGAATCAAAAGTAATTCTTTTGCCACTTAGGGGAATAGCTCTTTGCGTCACCTTTCCTAAGGTGTCCCGTTATGGAGTCATGGCAATCATCTCCTTGTTACCTTGAAACCATGCACCATTTTACTTAAGCGTGGAATGGTTGCCTACCAATTTGAACCTTCGTCATCCATTTCTTTACCATCATTCCTAATGTGTGTTTGGTGTCTCAACTCAAGAGTTGTTCTTACGTCTTTCCATGAACTGATCTTGAGTTGCTCGATCTTCAAAGATGAGTAAATTCTGTAGGGTTTTCCCCTTCTTTCTGTTGTCGTGTCGAGTGAAGATCTCGAAAGAAAAGACGTCAAGACCAAAATGATGGAATGAATCAACCTCTTTGAGAAGGGCAAATGGATCATGAAGATTGTGATAGTTGTGACTTCCCTTTTTATTCTTACCTCACGTCTTGAATCTCGGGGCGAGATTCTTGTTTAGTGGGGGTGAGTTGTCACAGCCCTAGAGCTTGCTTGTAACTTGTGGCATTGCATCCATGCATCATGTCTAAATTTCTTTAAATTTGAATTGGGGAATTGGAGAGCCTCGGAAATCATTTAAAAAAAATGATGATCAACATTAAAAATTGCTTCAAATGTTTCCAAGGAAATGTTCCTTTTCAGCTTTGAAAAATATTGGCAAGAATAAAATGCAAACCAATATTTTTGGAGTGATTGAAACATTTATTTTGGGGCCTTTGAATTAATTCAATAACTATTTGCATTGGATATATATTTGATATATAAATAATATATGTCCAATAATACTGGAACATTTTATGTGGTTTGGTATATTTTAGTTCTAGCCACATAACTATTTTCAGGATTTTATAAAATGGTTTAGTATTTTACTAAACTAAAACAACACAGAACAAAAATAAAAAAAACAGAAATAGGAAAGCAGAGAGGAGAGAAACCCTACCTGGCGCTCACCTCTCAGCCCACCCGGCCCAAACCTACCTGGCGGCCTAGCTGGCAGGCCCAGCCCACCTCCTCCTCCCTGTCGCCTTCCTCCTCGCGCCAGTAGGCAGAGGAGGGACACGGCGCACGTGCCCGAGCTCGCCACGCCACCACCCTGCTCGTCTGCATCGCCTGGCCACCGCGACGCCTCGCGTCATCTCCTCGGCGCTGCCCCGACCCCCTGGACTCCCTCTCTTTCCCCCCAAACACTCTCACCTCCTCTGTTCTTTCCGCCACCGAACGCGTCCGTCGCCGCCGACGAGCGTCGCCGTGGCCACAGCCACTGCCTCGCCTCGTCGTTGCGCCCAGAGGCTCCGCCTCGACCCCCTCTTCCTCTCCACCAACCCATGCCCCGCCGGACGCCCTGCATCGCCGCCCACGCCATCTTCCCCATCTCTGGCCGCCCGAGATCGCCGGTGCCCGCTCGCCACCTCCGAAGCCTCCCCGAGCTCGCCAACCAGCCCTACACGATCCCCGTGAGCTTCTACACCGTTTTCCCTTTGTCTCCGCGACGTTTGCTAGTTCTAGTCGCCGTTTTGCTGATGACCGAAACCCGCCGCCGCCTGTGACCGCCGCCGACGTGCCTCCGGCCACCTAGTGGCCCGGCTGTCGTGCTCAGCTTCCTCCCCGCGCTGCCTACAGCACGTAGGTGCCTCGCACGAGCCTCCCCGGCCACCGTAGCGTCGACCCCGAGCTCGCCCGAGCTCCGGCGACGGCCATGGTCGATGCGGGTGACGACTCCGGCCATCTTAGGCCCAGCCGCTGCCACTACTCGACGCGGACGAGCGCCTGCGTCACGTAGACGCCCTCCGCCGGCCATTTGGTCGCCGGAGGAGGAAACCCGCACCCCTCCGCCGTCTCTGGCTCCGCCGGCGACGAGCCACGGGTCAACTCGGTTTGACCATGGTTTGACCTTCCCCGTGTGTCACTGACGTGTGGGCCACCCCCTGACATTTTTAGTTAATATTAGTTTAACACTAATTAACCTACGTTAGTTAGCTGATTAGTCGCTGACTAGTGGGCCCCGGCCCCACAAACAGTTTAGTTAAAATTAACTTAAGGCTAATTAACTTGGTTAATTAGTTGTGTCACTGACCAGTGGACCCCGCTGGTCAGGTTTGACCTGGACCTGGCGTGTTGACTCTGCTGACGTCACCCCGACGTCATGATGACGCCATAAATCATTTTCTGGATTTATTATTATTCAGGAAATTTCAGAAAATACCGCAAACTTCTAAAAATCATAGTAATTCAACCGTAACTCCAAATGAAATAAATTATATATGAAAAATGATCAGAAAAATCCAATCTATCCATCTGTACTGGTTTCATGCATGTTAGAACAACTTATAGATGCTGTTTAGCACAAATAATATTAATGGCATTTAAATATCCACATATGGAGTTTGAGTTTGAATCTTGGATTCAAACCAACTTCATTTAATCTGGTTTTAGTTGCATTAGCACAAACCACAGCATATTGCCATGTCACATTCATGCATCATATTGTGCATTGCATTGATTGTGTTTTTCCTCAGTTGCCGGTGATTGCCCCCTTTCGATAGACGTGATACCGACGATGTGATCGATGACACCGATGAAGAGCTATATTATCTTCAGAAGTGCCAGGCAAGCAAAACCCCCTTGTTCATTCTGATAAAATCCCACTCTCTCGCTCCTGCTCTCTTTTACTGCATTAGGACAACAACGATTCATCTGTTACTTGCTGCGATAGTTGAACCCCTTTATCCTCTGCATGACCTGTCATTGCCACAGTAAATAGATGAAACCCACTAGCACGAGTAGGAGTTGTTTCAGCCCTGTTGTGCCTACTCATTCTTGCTTGTTTGTCATGCCGGCTACTGCTTAGAGTTGAGTCAGGTCTGATTCATCGGGGATGAATCAGAGGTGTGTGAGCATGCCCTACTGTGTGAGCTAAGTGTGTGAACACGATTTGGTAAAAGGTATCGGTGAGAGGCCATGTAGGAGTACATGGTGGGTTGTCTCATTAAAGCCGTCCTTAGGAACTGAGTTCTGTGTTTGTGATCCATGATTCAGCTACTACCATACATTGGGCCCTGAAATATGACCCCGCTCGACTTCTTATTCACCCAAGTCCTCTGTCCAGGAGTTGCAAGTAGTTTCTGGTGTTTGTAGCTTACTGGAGGCCGTGGACAGCGCTGACCGTAGGGGTGGGCTGTGATGCGGTAGGTACGTGGCACGGTGTATCGGATACCCGTTAGGTATCTAGGGAACCCTGTACACATCGTTTGGGGCTGTGAGCGAAACTCCGGCCGGATCTCCTCATGGATGGAACCCGAATAGGCGATAAACCTGGACTAGAGATTTGAGTGTTTAGGTAGGTCGTGGTCTACACCCACATCGGCTTTCGCTTGAAGTCTGCCGAGCACATGTCGTGTGCAGACACTAAGTGGTGGAAACATGTATGAAGAAGTACACCCCTGCAGGGTTAACATCATCTATTTGAATAGCCGTGTCCGCGGTAAAGGACTTCTGGGTTGCTTATATCAGTTAATAGACAAGTGAAAGTGGATACTCTAAAATACGCAAGATAAGCGTGAGTGCTATGGATGGCGTTCTCGTAGGGAGACGGGAGCGGATCCATAGTTGTGTATTGATATGGTGAATATGTGGACTCGTGTGCGCCACCTCAAAAGAGTTACTTGAAGTTGTAGTTCAGGATAGCCACCGAGTCAAAGCTGGCTTGCTGCAGTTAAACCCCCACCATCCCTTTGTTGATAATGATGCATATGTAGTTAGTTCTGATGTAAGTCTTGCTGGGTACATTTGTACTCACGTTTGCCTATTTTATGTTTTTGCAGAGAGACTTCGGTCTCGCTAGTAGTACCGCGTGGACTTCGACGTTTAGCTTGTTACCTCAGCTACGATCTTGTGCCCTCGGCAGGATCTGGTAGATAGTCAGGCTTCTCAGCCTTTTTCATTTGTAGATGTCTGTACTCAGACATGTTGAGCTTCCGCTTGTGCTTTGATTTGTATGCTCTGAATGTTGGGTCATGAGACTCATGTTTGTAATATCTCGCTCCTCGAAGCCTATTGAATAAATACTTGAGTCGTAGAGTCATGTTGTGATGCCATGTTGTGTTTGCACATATCGAGCATATTGTGTGTATGTTATTGAAATGCTTGGTATGTGTGGGATCTGACTATCTAGTTGATTATTCTTAGTAGCCTCTCTTACCGGGAAATGTCTCCTAGTGTTTCCACCGAGCCATGGTAGCTTGCTACTGCTCCGGAACACTTAGGCTGGCCGGCATGTGTCCTTCTTCGTTCCTGTGTCTGTCCCTTCGGGGAAATGTCACGCGATGAATACCGGAGTCCTGTTAGCCCGCTATAGCCCGGTTCACCAGAGTCCTGCTAGCCCAGTGCTACAGCCTGGATTCACTCGCTGATGACCGACACGTTCGATGCTGGGTCATGGATGCCTGTCCCTGTAAGTTTGTGCCACTTTGGGTTTACGACTAGCCATGTCAGCCCGGGCTCCTTATCATATGGATGCTAGCGACATTATCATATACGTGTGCCAAAAGGCGCAAACGGTCCCGGGCAAAGGTAAGACGACACCTGTGGGAATACTGTGCGTGAGGCCGCAAAGTGATATGAGGTGTTACATGCTAGATCAATGTGGCATTGAGTCGGGGTCCTGACACTTATCCAAATACAAGTGCTATTGCATTGATGACAAAGACACTTTATTCTTCGAGGACTAGATTGTGCTTCCTAAAGGTGATCTAAGGAAGGTCATAATGAACTAAGCGCACAATTCTCTTCTATCCATTCATCCAGGTGGTTCGAAGATGTACCATGACCTCAAGCAGTCGTATTGGTGGACTCGAATGAAGCGAGATATTGCTCAATTCGTGAATGAATTCGATGTCTGCCGAAGGGTGAAAGCAGAACACCAATGACCAGCTGGTCTCCTCCAACCTCTTGCTATTCCAGAGTGGAAGTTTGATCATATTGAAATGGACTTCGTTACTGGATTTCCAAATTCCAAGCATGGGAATGATGCTATTTTCGTTTTCATTGACAAGCTTACAAAAGTGGCTCATTTCCTTCCAACCAGAGAATCTATCACAACAGCTTAGTTGGCAGAGCTATACACCTCCAGAATTGTCTCCTTGCACGGTATTCAGCAATTGATCTCTTCAGACCGCGGAAGCATTTTCACTTCTAAGTTCTGGGACTCCTTCTAGAAGGCCATGGGCACCAACATTCGCTTCAGCACAGCTTTCCATCCTCAAACAAGTGGGCAAGTCGAGCGAGTCAATCAAATCCTCGAAGACATGCTCAGGGCTTCTGTCATCTCTTACGATATGAAGTGGGAAGATTGTCTTCTGTATGTCGAGTTATCCTACAACAACAGCTTCCAAGGAAGTTCGGGCAAGGCCCCATTCGAAATTCTCTATGGAAGAAAGTGTCGTACTCCTCTCATTTGGTCCGAGACTAGTGAATGCCAACTTCTTGGCAACGACTTGATCACAGAAGCTGAAGAAATGTGTAAAGTCATCCGTGAAAATCTCAAAGCCGCGCAATCGCGCCAGAAGAGTTACTATGATAGCAAGCACCGTTACTTGGCTTTCGAGATGGGAGACCATGTCTACTTCCGCGTCTCTCCAATGAAAGGAATTCGACGCTTCGGTATCAAAGGGAAGCTTGCCCCGAGATACGTGGGTCCTTTAAGGATCATTGGCAAAAGAGGTGACCTCGCCTATCAACTCGAGCTTACATCCAACTTCGCAAATGTGCATAATGTATTTCATGTGTCACAGCTTCGCAAGTGCTTCAAGACCCCCGAGCGCACAATCGACTTCGAAGAGATTGATCTCCAAGAAGATTTGTCTTATCATGAGCATCCCGTTGATATTCTTGAATAACCCAAGCACAAGACTCGCCACAAGTCAATCAAATTCCTGAAAGTGAAGTGGTCACACCATTCCGACTGAGAAGCCACCTAGAATGCGAGGATCACCTCCATTCTGAATATCCGGGATTCTTTTAGTCCTAGATCTCGGGACGAGATGCTGTTGTAGTGGTGGAGTGTTGTAACACCCCAGATGTAACTTTCCATATTTGTATCTCCAACTCTTGCCATTTCTGGCTATGTGATATGATATTTCCTTCGTGGTTGGGGTTTTGTCTTTGTTTTGCATTTTGTTCGTGTCATGCATTTCATATCATGTCATCATGTGCACATCATTTGCATTCGTGTTCGTCTCATGCATCCGATCAATTTCCCCGTTGTCCATTTCGCGATCCGACACTCCCACATGCACCCATTGCAGCCCTCTAATCTCATTTCGTGAGCAGGAGAAAAACATTCTCGGAATGGGTCGAGATTTGTCGAGTGGCCTTGGTACATCACCGGTAGGCCGCCTGTCAAATTTCGTTCCATTTGGAGGTCGTTTGATGCCCCAGCGGTTAACCGGGTAACCGCTAAAGCCCCTCTCTTGTTGCAGCCCAACACCCCTCCTAAACAGCCTAATAAACCACCTAAACCCCCTCCATGCTCTCCGTCGTGTGGGCGAAAACCGAACCTCATTTGGACTCTCCTAGATCCCCCTACCAATAAATATGTGTCTCCCCTGAAATTCTCGTAGTCCAAACCCTATCCTTCATCCCTCTACGTCTCCGGACAAATCTCCCCCACCGACGGACGTGTCCGCCGGCCTACTCCGCCGCCACGTGTCAGCCCGCGGTTGGCCGAGCCGCCCCCGCGCCCACTTCGCCGTGCCGGCCCGCCGGGGCCCAGGAGGGACCCTCCCGGCCAGAGGCCCAGCCGAGGCCCAGTCGTCCCCGCTGCCAAGCGCCGCTACCGCCAACGCTCGCCCGCCCCGCCCTTCGTGCCACCGACAGCCGCTGCGCACCTCGCCGCCTCTGCACCGGACGCGGCCTCCGCCGCTCCTCGTCGTCGCCGGCTCGAGTTCCGGACCCGGATCCGGCGAACCCCCCAAGTCCGGCCATCTCCTTCCTATCCGGTGAAGCTCCGGCGACTACTCCGATCCGGCCTCTGTTCGCATGCCCGAGCAAACCCTAGATCCGGAGGTTGACCCCATTTCTTTCTCCAAGTCCCTAACATTTTTGTGCCTTGTTAATCATGCTATATCTCCATGTCCGTAACTCCATTTTCTGCATATGATATATCAAAATCTTCATCTCTTGATGCTCTTAATGTTAGTCGCACTTGCATGCATGTTACTCTCCATATTGATGCCCAAATCATTGTTGCAAAAGTGATATATGATGTTGTCTGCTAGAATTTATCAGAACATGGTGATTTGTCATTTTGTGTGTGCATCCTATGAGCATGATGTCTACATGTTTTATGAGCTCCATCATGCCATCTTTATAGAGATGCAAGCCTTGTATTTTTGTGAGTTATGTGGTGACTAGAAAAAACATGCATAGTAGGCTTCATAATATTGCTGTTTTCAGACACTTAGTAATTCTTCTAAGTCCCTTTCCTGTTACATTTTGATGCTATGTAAACTTGTTGCTACCATGAGATCCATGCACATTTTGAGTTAGTTCAGTAAGCATGTTTTGAAGATGTAGTATTGCTCTATACATTCATGCCTCTGGTTGTAATTATGGAGTGCTCTAGATTTTCATTATCATGCTCTACTTTTGCTAACTATTGTTCCTGGCAGATTGTTAGCATGGGATTCAAGTTTGTCATGGGTGTGCTAGTGATACATGTACCCTATTAACTTGCTCTTTCCATTCTTAGTTCTTGAACATGTATACTTACTGTTGGTTACCTTGTTATGCCATGAAATGCCTTGTGGTGAGTGAATTGAGCTTGCAAAGTTGCTATCATGAATCTGTTTCTGCCACGCTCTGTTTTTCTTCTAAGTCAGAAACTATTAATATAACTTGCCATGTTTGCATGGGTGCCACATCATTTTCTATGGATCGTTGGGTAAACTTTAGTAAGGGAGTTTTGTTCTATGTCTTTAGTACTAACATGTCATTCCTTTGTTTGCCATGATATGTCCTTGTGGCATGTTTCTTTTTAGCTCTAAACTTTACTTCTTGTTGCTGTTTGGACATGTTTAGTATTTTCTCTAAGTCTGTGAAGCTGATATCATTTGCATTTTTGCCATGCTATTTTGAGCTTGTTCTAGTGAGAACTATCAGGAGATCAATGTTCATGATTTGTAGAGATTCACTTGTACTTTACATTCATTTTCTTTCTTGCTATGTTGGAGTGTTGTAGCATAGTTTCTTGTTGGATTCTAATTGCTATGATGCTGTTAATCGCAGATTTGCGTCATTCTTGTTTTGCTTGTCATTTGCAAACCATGCATCTGTTTCCGGTGATCCTTATATCGATTTAGACCGAAATCACCTCATCTTCCCAGTGTCATACTTGGTTTGCCAAGTTGATGCCTTGACCATCCTTTTCCCTTTCGAAGTACCCATATGCATTGCACATCATACCTTGCATTCCATGCCATGTATTGTATCATGTTGCTTGTGCATTGAATCGTGATTGATTGTTGTTCCGTTGCTTGTGTTTTTGCTTTGGGTAGAGTCGAGAGACGAGTTCGTGAACGAGGAACCTTTTGAGTACGCTAACGAGGAGGATGCTTTCGACAACTCTGAGAACATTGCAGGCAAGATGACCATTACCCTCGATATCATTTCTATCTTTGCTTGCTAGTTGTTCGTTCTATAGCTATGTCGCGCTACCTACCACTTGTTTATCATGCCTCCCATATTGCCATGTCAAGCCTCTAACACACCTTCCTAGCAAACCGTTGTTTGGCTAAGTTACTGCTTTTGCTCATTATACCGTTGCTAGTTGTAGGTGCCTTGCAGGTTGTTCCATATTGGAACATGGATATGTTGGGATATCACATTATCTCTTATTTTAAATAATGCATCTATATACTTGGAAAAGGGTGGAAGGCTTGGCCTTTTTCTCGGTGTTTTGTTCCACTCTTTCCGCCTTAGTTGCCATCATATCGGTGTTATGTTCCTTGATTTTGCGTTCCTTACGCGGTTGGGGTTATGGGACCCCCTTGACAGTTCGCTTTGAATAAAACTTCTCTAGCAAGGCCCAACCTTGGTTTTACATTTGCCTAACAACCTAAGATTTTTCCCTTGGGAGTTGCAAACCCAAGGGTCATCTTTATTTAACCCTCCCGGGCCAGTGCTCCTTTGCATGTTGGTCCGAACCAGGAAACCTGCGGGGCCACCTCGAGGAAACTCGAGGATTGCTTTTACTCGTAGCTTGACCCATCCGGTGTGCCCTGAGAATGAGATACGTGCAGCTCCTATGGGGATTTGTCGGCACAGTCGGGCGGTCTTGCTGGTCTTGTTTTACCATTGTCGAAATGTCTTGTAACCGGGATTCCAAGAGTGATCGGGTATTTTCGGGAGAAGGAATATCCTTCGTTGATCTTGAGAGCTTGGGATGGGCTAAGTTGGTATAAACTTTCGAGAGTCATGCCCACGGTTATGTGGCAGATGGGAAATTGTGAATATCCGGTTGTAGAGAACTTGACACTTGACTTAACTAAAATGAATCAACCGCGTGTGTAGCTATGATGGTCTCTTTTCGGCAGAGTCCGTGAAGTGAACACGACTTGGGTTATGTATGAACATAGGTAGTTTCAGGATCACTTCTTGATCACTTCTAGCTTCACGACCGTTGCGTAGCTTCTCGTCTTACTCTTATTTGCATATGTTAGCCACCATATTTGCTTAGCGCTTGCTGCAACTCCACCTCATTACCTTATCCTACCCATAAGCTTAAATAGTCTTGATCTCACGGATTTTGAGATCGCTGGGTCCTCGTAAGTCATAGATACTACCAAAAATAGTTGCAGGTGCCGATGATGCCAGTGCAGGTGATGCTACCAAACTCAAGTGGGAGTTCGACGAGGACCTTGGTCGTTACTATGTTTATTTTCCTAATGATCAGTAGTGGATCCCAGTTGGGACGATTGGGATCTAGCATTTGGGGTTATGTTCCTTTTCATTTGGATTTGACCGTAGCCGGTCTATGTGTGTATTTTGGATGAGGTATGACTTATTTAAGTATTGTCTGACGTGGCGATTGTAAGCTCACTCTCTTTACCCCTTTATTGTTCATTACATGGGATTGTGTGAAGATGACCCTTCTTGCGACAAAACCACAATGCGGTGATGGCTCTAAGTTGTGCCCCAACACGTGGGAGATATAGCCGCATCGTGGGCGTTACATTCACGTCGTCAATGGGTGATCTGCACTCGGAGGGGCACGCTTCCTGGACTCCTTGCCAGAGGTCCTACAATCCCTCTTCTTTCCTTTTCTTTCCTTGGTGGGAGCTGTCGCTGCCTCTGCTGTGACTGCATCCCGGTACATCTTGTCTACACAAATAATGTCATCCTTCTCATCCGATGGGATAGTGATGACTCCAAGTGGCCCAGGCATCTTCAATGTGTTGTAAGCATAGTGGGATGCTGCCATCCAAGAATCCAATAGTGGCCCAGGCATCCAAGAATCCCATTTAACGGTAGGGGGAGATCAACCACATCAAACACAATCTTCTTAGTCCGATAGTTCAGTTATCCCCCAAACGTGACCGGCAATGTAATATTCCCTTTAGGATGGCTCCTGCCGGGATTAACTCCTTGAAATGTGCCGGTAACCTCTAGTTCTTCTTCTCCTATCTGAAGCTTGCTGATGACTTCCGGGGAAATTAGATTCAACCCGGCCCCGCCATTGACTAGCATCTTCGTGACCTTGAGGTTGCGAATTGTTGGGGAGACCAACAATGGCAAACAACGTACCGCAGTGGTGGTGCCAGGGCGATCCTCCTCGTCCAAGATCATGGGCGTGCAGGACCATTTGAGCGGCTTTCGGGCCTCTGGCGATGGCTCCACATCATTGATCTCTTGTAACCATCGCTTGAGTTGGCGGTGAGAGGCGTGCAAGGATGCACCCCCATCATTGCACAGGGCGCCAGTGGCCTTTTGAAACTCCTGCTCACTGGTTTCCTCTTCATTCCCTCCATCACTCACATCATCACAAATTTCCTTCTCTTGACCACTGGCGGGCTTTCCTTGGTTCCGAAAGGGTTTGCCAGGGTGATTTTCTTCACTGCCTCGGCCCTTACCGCCAGCGGCATTCTAACCTTTTTCGTTGTCACGCTTATCATATTCTACCGTTTGTTTCTTGACAAGCTGCTCAACCTGGCAACACTCCTAAAGGTCGTGGCCCTTGGTCCGACGGATCTTGTAGTACGGGCCATAGCTTTTCCCAGCTTTCTTGGCAGCAGCGGCTTCCCGGTAGGCAATGCAAGCGGCAGCTTCCCGGACCGAGCGTCGTTGCTGCGGTTGTGCTCGTCGATGAGAGGAGGGGCTGCGGACGGAGTGATCCCCTCGCGTGCACCTCGCGGAGCATGCCTATCGAGGTGCTGCTCATGTTGTTCTCCTCTGATATCTCCTGCCCTCATGTCGGCCGTGAGGGAAGTGGTGATGGCGCCACCTGCTCCAACCATGTCCCCAGCAGCGTCCACGTCCTCGCATGCCTCCGCATCCCCCACGGCATTAGAGGCCGTGGGTGGCGGAGCCTTCGATGTGGATGGATGGGCCGAAGCACCCGACTTCTTCTTGGGCGCCATGCTCGATGGCGTCGTCAAAGATGAAGATGGTGATGAAGAGGACGTGCTGCACATGCTTTCAAGTTTTCGCAATCGATACCCCTACCTAGCGTGCCAAAGATGCCGCAGGATATTTGCGGCCACCTATGGGACCGGGTGGCCCTTTGCTAGTTCCGTAGTGGGACATCACGTTGCACAAAGAGAAAACTAGCATACGGCAGCACGACAGAGAGCATACAAGCAATTTATCTAGGTTCGGGCCGCCGCAAGGCGTAAAACCCTACTCCTGCTTTGGTGGATTGATGGTGGAATGGAGGTGGAGGAGCATAGTACACTTGCCCGGCAGGGGTTGCCTTAGGACAGTAGCGACTACTTGCATATGGGGATGTGGGTTCATCAACTTTCCAACTCTTTTCTATGGTCGCCATGGGCCTCCTTTTATAGATCAAGGGGTCACCACAATGGCAAATTAGTCATTATGCACTGATATGATAGCAAACAATGCTATCATACCTAACTCTACGGGATGACAGAGCGCATTAAATGTCTCACTTAGTGTCACATCACTGGTTGCCCGGCAAGGCTTGTCGGGCTATCTCGCTAGCTCTGCGCCCGTTCTCTTGACACGTCTAGGACGGGTGTCATCTGCGGGTTTCTTCTGTAGGAAATGGCTACCATGTGGCGAATGGCTGCCACTTTATCATCTTGCATCTTGACACCGTATTGATCGACGACGTAGGTCGTGCTGGAGTGGTTGGTGAGGTGGTTTTGCCTCTGCGAGCCCCGGCAGGCCGTGTCGGGGCGCCTCGAGCGCCTGCTTCTGGGGGTGGCCTTGCCCCTTGCCGGGCTCGCCTGTCCAGCAAGGGAGACCTTTCTCTTGGCGATATCTTGCTTCCCTGGCTTGGCATTAGTCTCTCTGAGCTCATGCTGGTTCTTCGAATCTCTTGTCTTCCAGTGTCTTGGCTTGGGTTGGTGCGTCAACCTTGCTTTTGTGCCTATGCACAGTCTAGGCAACAGACCTAGGGTTTGTTGCACTGACACTTGTGGCCCCCTCGGGAGTCCGCTGACCTACCTCTTCGTCCTATATACTCGCATATATTCCAAAACCCTCTGAGGCATCCAAAAAATACTTTTTCGCCGCCGCAACCTTCTGTTCCCGTGAGATCCCATCTCGGGGCCTTTTTGGCACCCTGCCGGAGAGGGATTCGATCACGGAGGGGATCTACATCAACTCTATTGCCCTTCCAATGAGGTGTGAGTAGTTTACCTGAGACCTACGGGTCCATAGCTAGTAGCTAGATGGCTTCTTCTCTCTCTTTGATTCTGAATACCATGTTCTCCTTGATGTTCTTGGAGATCCATCCGTTGTAATACTCTTTTGCAGTGTATTTGTCGATATTGATGAATTGTGGATTTATGATCAGCTTATCTATGAATATTCTTTGAATCTTCTCTGAATTCTTATATGCATGATTTGATATCTTTGTATTTCTCTTCGAATTATCGGTTTGGGTTGGCCTACTAGATTGGTTTTTCTTGCAATCCGAGAGGTGCTTAGTTTTGGGTTCAATCTTGCATGATTTCACCTAGTGACAAAGTAGGGGTAGTGACAGACGTATTGAATTTTTGTGATCGAGGATAAAAAGATGGGGTTTTCATGATATTGGTTGAGTTTATCCCTCTACATCATTTCATCTTACTCAAGGCATGCTACTTCTTGAGCTTGCGTTGGTTTTTCCCTTGAAGAGGAAAGGGTGATGTAACAAAGTAGAGATAAGTATTTCCCTTAGTCTGAGAACCAAGGTATCAATCCAGTAGGAGACAACGCATAAATCACTTAATACCTGCACAAACAATCAAACAACTTGCACCCAACGCGATAAAGGGGTTGTGAATCCCTTCACGGTTGCTTGCAAAAGTGAGATCTGATAGAGATAGATAAACGGTAAAGTAAATATTTTTGGTTGATAGATCGGAAAGTAAAAGATTGCAAATAGTAGATCAGAAACTTATATGATGGAAAATAGACCCAGGGGCCATAGGTTTCACTAGAGGCTTCTCTCAAGATAGCAACTAATATGGTGGGTGAACAAATTACTGCCAAGCAATTGATAGAAAAATGCAAAGTTATGATGATATTTAAGGCAATGATCATGAATATAGGTGTCGGTGTCAAAACCGGCGGATCTCGGGTAGGGGGTCCCGAACTGTGTGTCTCAGGTCGATGGTAACAGGCGACAGGGAACACAATGTTTACCCAGGTTTGGGCCCTCTCGATGGAGGTAAAACCCTACGTCCTGGAAGATTAATATTGATGAGTATGGGGGTTACAAGAGTTGATCTACCACGAGATCGTAATGGCTAAACCCTAGAAGGCTTGCCTATCTGATTATGATTGTTCTATGTCTCTACAGACTAAGCCCCCCGGTTTATATAGACACTGAAGGGGACTAGGGTTATACCAAGTCGGTTACATAGAAAGGAAATAGTATATCCGGCCACCCAGCTTGCCTTCCACGCAAAGGACAGTCCCATCCGGACACGGGAGAATGTCTTCTATCTTGTATCTTAATGGCCCAATAGTCCAGCCCATGTCCAACAGACCGGACGCCCGTGGCCCCTTAGTCCAGGACTCCCTCAGTAGCCCCTGAACCAGGCTTCAATGACGAGGTGTCCGGCGTGCAGATTGACTTCGGCATTGCAAGGAGGGTTCCTCCTCTGAATAATATGACACTGTCTTCAAAACCAAGTTCATATCCGGATCTAAAAAACAAGTTCCACAGACCGCTGGAGAGAATATAATATTTCACGAGTCCAATTTGCTGACAACCTTTTGCAATGTAAGACTACGTCACCTCCTGGTCATTATTTCGAACCGTTTTTCGTCCTGCCGCTGCATATTTCGAAACGCGGCTTCATTGGCATGTCTTGTCAAAGCAAAGATAGTTTCCCCTTATTGCGGGATTCTCATCGATACGGGCGTGGATAAACTAACCGTGTCTGTCAGTGTATAAAAAGAGGGGTACGCTTTTTGTACCCCTATAACTGTGCACGTGCAGTCTGAGCCACGGGCACCACCACACTGAGCAAGGCAAGGGAGGTGAGCCAATGTAAGGTCGAAGCTCAGGAGAAGCAGAACGACGCCAAGACCAAGACCACAAAGAGCAAAGGGGATGAAACGGACCCCCCGGCAAGATCCTTGTCGGGAGGCGGTTTTAGCAAACCCGGCAAGACCCTTGTCGTGACAACTCGCCCCACACCTACGGAGTGAGTCACCCTTGAGTCCACTGCCCCCATAGGGCAAGGATTTGGGAGACATCCCCGTGGTGGCATGCAGATCTTTGTGAAGACATTCAAGATCAGATACACCCTTTAGAAGATGATGATCCTTGGCGGGATCCCAGCCAAAGAGGACCACAAGGCCCCCGGCAAGAGCCTTGCCGGGGATG
Organism: Triticum dicoccoides; assembly: GCF_002162155.2. Classification (NCBI taxonomy): domain Eukaryota; kingdom Viridiplantae; phylum Streptophyta; class Magnoliopsida; order Poales; family Poaceae; genus Triticum; species Triticum dicoccoides. The sequence continues at coordinate 629,761,418 of NC_041382.1, read as the reverse complement.
ACAGCAGGTGCCACGGCAAGACCCTTGCCGGGGCCCCGGCAAGGCCCTTGCCAAGAACACCCGTAGGGCCACCATCAGGCCACACTAGTCAAACCTCCACCGCCGTTCGCATGCGGCTGCCGACCCAACCAGCTGGGCAGGCACCTGCGTGGCGGCATGCAGATCTTCATGGAGACCCACCGCTGCGCCACCTCAGCTGCCTGCCTGCCTACATGGCACCGCGGGCGCCGATGGCCAGGGCGCGTGTCAATGCGAGAGGGAGCAGCGATGGACAAGACAGGGCTCTCCCCCGTCCCCGATAAAGCAAGGACACCTGGGCAAGACGCATTAAATGCGCCTTGTCATGTAATGCGAGGGATAACCTCACATCACTGCTCCCTTTCCACCTCCTAGTGCTATTGTGGCAACCCCCTTTCCTATAAAAGGAGGCCCGAGGCGACCAGGAGGAGGATTCGGCTTTTTGGAGCTTCTCACGCCCCATAGCTAGCTCAAGAACACAGATATACAATCCACCAAAGCAGGAGTAGGGTTTTACGCATCCCCGCGGCCCGAACCTGGATAAACGAATAGTGTGCTACCTGTTTGATCCGCTCTTCTCACGACCCCACGCCCCGCAACCGTAGTAGGGATTCTTGTGATCCCATAGGTGTCGTTTCCACCGACATCTTTGGCGCGCCAGGTAGGGGGCGCAATTGTGAGAATCGGCTTTAGTAGTGAGTTCGACGCTTCTTCATCGTCATGGCGCCCAAGAAGAAGACGACGGTGTCGGTTGGCCCATCGGAAGCCGGACATCCCGTCCCGACGCGGGCGAGCAGGGGACCGGTCGCAGAAAGACCCGGGGCACCATTTGCGAACACCAACACCGTCCCAGCAGCCGGAGTTTGGGAGGCGGCGATGTTCGTGCGCCTGGTAGTGGGCCGCACGCCGCCAAATCCAAAGATGGAGCCAGGCCCTCTGCGGGTGGCGCTGGGCCTTCCAAGATCGCTACCGCCCCGCCCGAAGGCGATGTGAGGGCCTCCAAGACTCCCACACTGGCGCCGACAGTGCGCTCCTCTCAAGCGGCGCGCGACGAATGGCGCAACCACGCCAAAGACCCTGGGCGTCGCCGCGGGAAGAGCCCCAAGCGCCACTCCCGGGAGGTAGAAGACCTGCCCGCTCACCGAGGCACTGGTGAAGATGGCATGCGACCGCAGGGTCGTGATAGAGCTCCTTCTGACATGGTCAAAAGTCGAAGCGCGTCGCGATCCGTGCAGGTTTCGCTGCCTCCAACGCCAGCAGAAGCCTTGGCGCGCGTGCAGTTGCTCCTCGATTTTCCTCCCACTATGGGGAAACTCAACGAATGGAGAGCCACTATCCGTATCCTTGTTGCGGCGGCCAACAAAGACGAACCGAGTCCGGTGAAGCCCCCGGGTCGATGCTCCGGCGGAGTCACACGCACCAGTGCCAGGAAAGCCGGCGGTGCCGCGACCATGGTGCACTCGCCCCCTCCTCGCCCGGTACCGCGGACGCCAGCCCGTCGCGACATTGCGGGCACCAAAATCTCCATAGCGTCGTCCGACCCGCGGACCCACTGTGACCATCGCCAAGTCCTTCGGGAACGAGAACATGAAGACGCTCGAACCACTATCGAGCGTCGGCGCGGAGCGCGTCACCAGTTAGACAGGCGAGCAGGGCCTACTGTGAACAACCCAGCACCGGAGAGCCCTGGAGGCCTATCTTACGAGGTAGGCTGTCCGGCTTTTACCCGTGAGCTGCAGCAGTTCCAGTGGCCCACTCACCGCACCTTCAAACCTGACGTGGGAAAAAAGTACAGCGGTAAGACCCACCCATCCGAGTTCCTCAGCATCTACACCATTGCGATGCAAGCTGCCGGAGCCCACAACGATAAGGTGCTTGCGAATTACTTTCCGTTGGCTCTTAAACCCAACGCCATGTCATGGTTGATGCACTTGTCGGTAGACTCTCTTTCCTCCTGGTCGGATTTGTGCCATGAGTTTGTGGGCGCCTTTACTGGAGGCCACCAAGCCCATGGCCAAGCGAGCGACCTGCACGTCATTCCCCCAGAAGGGAGGCGAGAGTCTCCGCAAGTATATACAAAGATTCAGCCGGATACAGTACAATATCCCTGATGTTCACCCTGTCGCCATCATCAGCGCGTTCCATCAGATCGTGCGTAACCGCAAGATGCGCGAAGAGCTTGCAATGAACAAGGTGAAAGATGTAGCAGAACTCTATATTCTTGCTGACAGATGTGCCCGGGCTGAAGAGGGAAGGAAGTACCCCGGCGAAGACGCCGGCGTGGAAACCGACTCCTCAGATGAAGATACTGCCGCCCCGGCGAAGAAGGGACGGTGCCGCAACAGGAAGCGCAAAGGTAAAGCCGTGCTTGTCGTCAAGGGATCTGGTGACACCGGCTCCACCAAGAAAACCAAGGCAGATGACCCCGGCAAGGAAATTGCTGGATCTGTCACCTACCTGGCCTTGGCGGTTGCCGAGAAGCCGGGGAACTCCGACAAGCGATACTGCAAGATCCATCGCACCAAAGGCCATGCTCTCCAAGACTGCCGACAGGTTGAGCTCCTCGCTGAGAAGTAGAGGGCTGAATATGAGAGGCGGGACAAGGAGAAGGGCCAAGATGGTGCTGAGAGGTCCGGCAAGAAGCGTGACGGCCAGGCGGGCCGTCGCGGCAAGGATAAATAATAGGAGAGGCCCGCCCGGGGCCGGGACAAAAAGCCAGAAGACGACGATCACGAAGAGGACGACGAATCCGGCGACCAAGAGTTTCAGAAGGCTACAGAGGCCATGTGCATCGACGGTGGCGCCTCGCTGCATACTTCTCACCGCCAGCTTAAACAGTGGGTGCGAGAGATTTCAGCGGCAGAGCCGTCGTTTGATGCCCAAAGGCCGCTGAAGTGGTCCAGCACACCTATCATTTTTGACAATGAGGATCACCCTGATCGCACTACTACGCTTGGGTGCTTGCCATTGTTAGTTTCACCAACAATACGCAACCTCAAGGTGACAAATATGCTAGTCAATGACGGGGCCGGTCTGAACTTGATCTCGCCTGCCCTGATCGAGAAACTGCAGATTCCTGATGGAGACCTCGAGGAGACGGGCACGTTTCAGGGGGTCAACCCGGGAAGAAGCCAACCTAAGGGAAAGGTCACGCTGCCCGTGACTTTTGGAAGCGATCTGAAGTACAGGACGGAGAGGATCGTGTTTGATGTTGCCAAGATCCCCTTTCCCTACAACGGGATCCTTGGCCGCCCAGCACTGGCCAAGTTCATGGTAGCGTCACACTACGCCTACAACACCCTGAAGATGCCAGGACTTGTGACGATCATCACCATCCCCTCCGATAAGAAAGACGTGCTGATTTGCGCTGACCAACTATACCAGCAAGCAGTTGCAGCAGCTGCTGCCACTAGGGCACTTGCTCCTGCCACTGGGACCCCGGGAGGGAGGAAGAAGAAGACTGGTGAGACCTCGGACACCCACTTCGGCAAGCGCACCTCTTCGGAGTGTAGCGCTCCCGTCGAGTACGTGCCAGAGAGCTCCACCGGCGGAAACAAGAAGCCCAGGGCCATACCGCCGGGAACCAAGAAGGTTTCTGTCAATGAGGATGGCACGGGAGGGGCTTTCACCATAAGCTCCACCCTTGACGACAAATAGGAAGACGCGCTCGTCACCTTCCTGCGGGTGAATGTCGATGTGTTTGCATGGAAAGCTTCCGACCTCCCCGGTGTTCCGAGGGAGGTGATTGAGCACCACCTTGATGTCTGTCCTCATGCGTGGCCCGTCAAGCAGAAGGTCAGAAAGCAAGCTTTGGAACGACAAGAGTTCATCACAGAGGAGATCCGGAAACTGGAAGTAGCGGGTTTGGTAAGACGAGTGCTCCATCCAACGTGGTTGGCCAATCCGGTCATAGTGCGCAAGGCTAATGTGAGGTGGAGGCTGTGTATTGATTACACAGATATCAATAAGGCTTGTCCTAAGGATCCCTTCCCGTTGCCACGCATCGACCAGATTGTTGACTCCAGAGCTGGGTGTGATTTGTTGTCATTCCTCGATGCCTACTCTGGCTACCACCAGATCTTCATGACAAGAGAAGACGAAGAGAAAACAGCATTCATCACCCCATGTGGTACGTATTGTTTCATGCGGATGCCTTTCGGGCTGAAAAGTGCTGGTTCGACGTTTGCAAGGGCAGTCCAGATTGGTTTTGAACCCTAGCTCCATAGAAATATGGAAGCTTATATGGATGACATAGTGGTCAAAACCAAGGACAGGGCAACCCTCATACCAGATTTGCAAACCTGCGCAAGATCAATCTCAAGCTGAACCCTAAGAAGTGCATCTTTGGCGTCCCGTCCGGCAAGCTTCTCGGGTTCTTTGTGTCACAGCGTGGGATAGAGGACAATCTGGACAAGATCAAAGCTACAGAGCAGATTGAAGCACCCAAGCGAATCAAGGATGTGCGTCGGCTTGCTGGTTGCGTCGCCGCCATGGGAAGATTCATTTCCAAGTCCGCCGAGCGCGCCCTTCCCTTTTTCAAGATCCTGAAAAAGGCGGGCCCGATGGAGTGGACGCTAGAAGCCGAAGTAGCATTGCAAGATTTGAAGAAGTACCTCTCCTCCGCGCCAATACTAGTTGTGCCTAAGCCACAGTGGCCATTGCTGCTATACCTGGCGGCAACGAACCAGGTGGTCAGCGCTGCACTAGTGGCGCAGAGAGAGGTTGACGACGAGGTAATGGCAGCGATAGAGCCCGACACCACCAATGCAGAGACGACACAGCCAGTTGAAGTGCCGCCGAAGAAGAAAATGATGCAGCACCCGGTCTACTTTGTTAGTTCCCTCCTGCAGGAAGCTAGATCAAGGTACTCCGGTGTGCAGAAACTACTCTTCGGCCTTCTTATGGCCTCAAGGAAGCTACGCCACTACTCCCAGGCACATGAGATCAATGTCGTCACACGCCTCCCTCTGCAACGGATATTGCACAATCCAGATGCAACAGGAAGAATTGTGGAATGGGCACTGGAGCTGTCCAGCTTTGGCCTCAGGTTTGAAAGTACTTCGACGATTTGGAGCCGAGTCCTGGCGGAGTTCATTGCAGAATGGACCGCAACGCCTGACGAAGAAGCCCAAGAGACTGCTCTCCCCGGCAAGGAGGCAAGTTGCAATTGGATCATGTACTTTGATGCAGCTTTCTCCTTACATGGCGACGGGGCTGGCGTACTGCTTGTCGTGCCCACCGGGGAGCACCACAAGTACGTGATCCAGATGCACTTCCCCAGGGAGGTGTCAACAAACAATACGGCAGAGTACGAAGGGCTGCTTGCCGGTCGTAGGATCGCGGCAGACCTCAGAATCAAGAAGCTTATCGTCAGGGGCGACTCGCAGCTTGTCGTCAAGTAAGTCAACAAGGACTACCAGAGCCCGTTGATGAAGGCCTACGTCGATGAAGTGAGAAAGCTGGAAGAGCATTTCGACAGTATACAGGCTGAATACGTTCCCCAAGTGGAGAACGATATCGCCGATTACCTGTCAAAACGCGCTGCCCTCAAGCTACCTATGGAACCAGTTACCTTTGTGCTCCAGCTAACTCAGCCATCCGTTGATCCATCAACAGAGCAGAACAAGAGGAGGAAATCAGGACCCAGCAAGTACTTTCCCGCCGAGCTCCCCGGAGCCGCCGGCAAGGATGTTGCCAGGGACACTAAGCCCGCCATGGGATGGCTAACTCCGGCGGAGCGTCAAACTTTTGCCGTCGAGACAGCCGCTCCTATAGCGGAGGAAATGCCTTTTGTCCATGCAGTCGAGCCTCAGGCTCCAGCATGGGCACAGCATAACGTCCGATTCCTCCAAACAGGGGAACTTCCTGAAGAGCGGGAAGAAGCGGAAAAAGTAGCCCGTCGCTCTATCATGTACCAGTTCATCGATGACGTCCTGTACAGAAAGAGGCCGAACGGTGTGAAATTGAAGTGTATCCCTCGGGAGGAAGGACTGGAGCTGTTGGCGGAGATACACAGAGGCATATGTGAATCCCACATCGGGTGAAGGGCCCTTGCCGGCAAGGCATTTCAGAAAGGCTTCTTCTGGCCCACCTTCTCTCATTCCGTCTACCCACTCTCGAGCTCCAGCGCCCAAGTTCTTATTTTTACTCCCCCAAGAAAGCAATCCAACCATGTCCGGAGCGTAGGGCAAGTGGATGGCCTCCACCGTCAAGGAGAAGGACATCACCCAACTATGCGTCTCGAGCTCCACCGTCAAGTTCCTGCTAAGGGACAGATCGTCCCCACTCCGGAGCCCCATTAGAGGGTCGTTGTCGGTGTCAAAACCGGCGGATCTTGGGTAGGGGGTCCCGAACTGTGCGTCTAAGGTGGATGGTAATAGGAGGCAGGGGACACGACGTTTACCCAGGTTCGGGCCCTCTTGATGGAGGTAATACCCTACGTCATGCTTGATTGTGCTTGATAATATGAGTAGTACAAGAGTTGATCTACCACGAGATCAGAGAGGCTAAACCCTAGAAGCTATCCTATGGTATGATTGTTGTTGTTCTATGGACTAAAACCCTCCAGTTTATATAGACACCGGAGGGGGCTAGGGTTACACAGAGTCGGTTACAAGGAAGGAAATCTACATATCCGTACTGCCAAGCGTGCCTTCCACACCAAGGAGAGTCCCATCCAGACACGGGACGAAGTCTTCAATCTTGTATCTTCATAGTCCAATAGTCCGGCCAAAGGAAGCTACGTCACTACTTCCAGGCACATGAGATCACTATCGTCACACGCCTCCCTCTGCAACGGATATTGCACAATCCAGATGCAACGGGAAGAATTGTGGAATGGGCACTGGAGCTGTCCAGCTTTGGCCTCAGGTTTGAAAGTACTTCGACGATTTGGAGCCGAGTCCTGGCGGAGTTCATTGCAGAATGGACCGCAACGCCTGACGAAGAAGCCCAAGAGACTGCTCTCCCCGGCAAGGAGGCAAGTTGCAATTGGATCATGTACTTTGATGCAGCTTTCTCCTTACATGGCGACGGGGCTGGCGTACTGCTTGTCGTGCCCACCGGGGAGCACCACAAGTACGTGATCCAGATGCACTTCCCCAGGGAGGTGTCAACAAACAATACGGCAGAGTACGAAGGGCTGCTTGCCGGTCGTAGGATCACGGCAGACCTCGGAATCAAGAAGCTTATCGTCAGGGGCGACTCGCAGCTTGTCGTCAAGTAAGTCAACAAGGACTACCAGAGCCCGTTGATAAAGGCCTATGTCGATGAAGTGAGAAAGCTGGAAGAGCGTTTCGACAGTATACAGGCTGAATACGTTCCCCAAGTGGAGAACGATATCGCCGATTACCTGTCAAAACGCGCTGCCCTCAAGCTACCTATGGAACCAGTTACCTTTGTGCTCTAGCTAACTCAGCCATCCGTTGATCCATCAACAGAGAAGAACAAGAGGAGGAAATCAGGACCCGACAAGTACTTTCCCGCCGAGCTCCCCGGAGCCGCCGGCAAGGATGTTTCCAGGGACACTAAGCCCGCCATGGGACGGCTAACTCCGGCGGAGCGTCAAACTTTTGCCGTCGAGACAGCCGCTCCTATAGCGGAGGAAATGCCTTTTGTCCATGCGGTCGAGCCTCAGGCTCCAGCATGGGCACAGCATACCGTCCGATTCCTCCAAACAGGGGAACTTCCTGAAGAGCGGGAAGAAGCGGAAAAGTAGCCCGTCGCTCTATCATGTACCAGTTCATCGATGACGTCCTGTACAGAAAGAGGCCGAACGGTGTGAAATTGAAGTGTATCCCTCGGGAGGAAGGACTGGAGCTGTTAGCGGAGATACACGGAGGCATATGTGGATCCCACATCGGGTGAAGGGCCCTTGCCGGCAAGGCATTTCAGCAAGGCTTCTTCTGGCCCACCGCCCTCCAGGATGTGACGACACTAGTGACCAGGTGTGAAGCGTGTTAGTTCCATTAAAAGAAGCTTCATCAGCTAGCTCAAGCCCTTCAAACCATTCCCCTCTCCTGGCCCTTCTGGTCTGGGGGCTCGACATATTGGGCCCTTTCCCCCACACTGTCGGGGGCTTTGAGTACTTGTACGTTGCAATTGACAAATTCACAAAGTGGCCGGAGGTGGAGGCAATGAGGAAGGTCACAGCTCAGTCAGCCGTCAAGTTCTCCAAGGGACTAGTGTGCCGTTTTGGTGTACCCAACAGGGTCATCATCGACACAGTTCACAAGCCGCACCTTCATGCAATATATCCAAGACCTCGGCAGCAAAGTCTGTTTCGCTTCGTTGCCCACCCACGAAGCACTGGTCAAGCTGAGAGGGCAAATGCTGAAGTACTGCGAGGCTTAAGGACCAAGACCTTTGACAGGCTGCACAAGAGTGGAAGGCGCTGGATTGATGAGTTCCCGACGGTTCTTTGGTCGACCAGGACGACGCCAAATCGAGCCACCGGCCAGACACCTTTTGCCCTGGTATACCGGGCAGAAGCAGTTCTCCCCACTGAACTCATATACGGGTCACCTTGAGTGCTCGCTTATGATGAGCTTGAGCAAGAGCAACTGCGGCAAGATGACACAATGCTCCTTGAGGAAGATCGTCTTCGGGCGGCTGTGAAAGCAGCACGCTACCAGCAAGCCTTGCGCCTCTACCATAGCCGCAAGGTTCATGCCCGAAGCCTTGAGGAAGGCGACCTTGTCCTTCGGCGCGTTCAATCGGCCAAGAATTCCAACAAGTTGATGCCAAAGTGGGAAGGCCCTTATCGGGTAATACGAGGCACCAGGCCCGGCGCAGTCCGCCTGGAGACCGAAGATGCCGTTCCGGTGACTAACTCCTGGAACATTGAGCATCTTCGCAAGTTTTACCCGTGAGGCGCGGCTTGCCGGGCCCCTCGGCAAGCCACCTTTTGTACAAGCATTCCCGATGATGCATGTAACCCTTTGTACAAAGCCAGGCGCAGACCCTGAGCATAAATAAATGAAGCGCTGGCGCCCTAAGTTATAGCATGCATGCTAGGTCGAGTCTCGTCCTTGGTTAGGGTTGATAGTGCTTAGCGGCGACTAACCCCTAGCTTAGAGGTCGAGTGTGCGTCTCTTTGTCTTTCTTTTGTCTTCTCTGGTTCACAGGACACACGGATATCCGTGCCGAACCACTTGGGGAGGAAAAGAAGATGAACAGACCAGCATCTAGCCCCTGTCAAGCCAGCTTTGCCGAGGGCTGCAATAGCAAAGATTCACCCACGGCGAACCAGAGTTGCTGGGGGCTGCATCTCTAGATAAGTTCTTCATCCCTTATCATGCATTCCATTATGGACTGAGGTATGTGAAACCTCGTTTTCCCCTAAGCTACCATGCTCCCATAACTCTAGTCTCTAGGGCTCGTTCCTGGGGCCAAGTTTGGTCGTAGTCGCGGAAGCGAATTGATGAAACAAGGAGCCAGAACCCGCCTCCTCCCTACCTCCGCCAAAGGCATGAGGAAGGTCGAGCGAAGTGGGAAGACGGCAAGGCCTGTTGCCGGGCAAGGAAATATTTATCTTGAGGATATCAAGGATTTACTCCTTGTCGTGGGTTCTACCCACAAACGAATGACCCGGCAAGCATCCCTTTTTCATTAAAAACATTCCACTCAGGTACAGTCCATAGGGAATGAAAAACATGAATGATGGGATTACAAGTTTTAAATTCAGCTAAGGCTCGTAGGCTTACAAACTAAAAAGAGATAAGGTGCCCGTAATCCCTTTCTTGTCCCTCTCCTCAGGAGATAGGTCAAGGAGGCGAAAAGGGGAAAAGGGGTGCCTAGGAGAGCTACGGGTGGCAGAAGACACCAAGAGAACATCTCGGTGGCCGACCGAAGGCTGGATGGTGATGGCGGCGCCGGAAGCAGAGCTCGAAGACGAGGCGGCAGGACGTCAGGACGCGTCGAAGGCGTCGGTGCCCGCGTACTCCGACTTGACAGCCTTGCCGCCCGCCCTCTTCCTCTTCCGCGGCCTCCCAACGCCAGCCGCCCAAGGAGACGACCCCGAGAAGTTCAGGGAGCCGGCGACGCGGATGATGGGGTCGCCGATGCCGCACGGAGCAGCGCCCGACACGTAATCGGACCCGTCATCCTACCGCCTACTACCCTCGTAGTCGCTGCCGCTGTCCTCCTCGTCACTCCCGCCCGAGGAGGAGTCTTCACTATCAGAAGAGCTCTCCATGCAGCACCTTGCACAGGTCCCAAAGCACCCGAAGACCTTGACGGAGAGAAGGCCACCCTCCATCAGCTTAAAATGGAGAGTGAGCCCCTCCGTCAAGCGGTGGATATGGGAAAACGTCTTCCATCCCCGACGGAGATACATCACTTGAGGGGCGGGGAAATCGACGCGGGCCCGCGTGCCACTGATTGCGCAGCCCCTCATGTGAGGCCACAATGACTCCGACGGATCCAGCTCCATCTCCCGCGCAAATGGAGTCGGGAGACGAATGCGACGGCGAGGCGGCCGGTGTAGCCTGACGAAGAACTCGCAAGGGTTGTCCCCAACGTGGCCCTCCATGTGTGGAAGAACTGCTGGCGGAGGCGAGGCTGGCGCGCCGCCCCGTCCTCCTCTTCCCCGAGCGCCTCGGCCTCGCCCATAGCCTCGCCCCCTCCCCTTCCCCTCACGGCCGGATCTGCCACCGCGGGTGCAGGAGAAGGAGGGACGCGTTGTCGAGCGGCAACCCTCGCCGCCACCGTTGAAGGACCAGGATTCCCTCTCTCCGTGACGGATGACGGGGGGAGCAGAAGCTGAAGGAAGAAGTTGATGAAGGAATGCAGGACGCCATCCCCCCCTCCCGCTCTTTATAAAGGAACGGGGTGGGGGTCCGGCCTCCCCGCTCGGCCAATCAAGACGCGGAAGGCGCAGGGAACTGGGACCGACCCGCCGCCCCAGCCCGCGACGGCCCGGTTTCCCTCCTCCACCGTTCACCACCCCAAGCGCATGAGAACTACATGGCAGGCGTGCAGGACCGAGGCGACGGGTGAGGCGACCTCTCCCCACCCCGTTATCGTGGGGAGTGGATGCCTTGAAGACCGTGCCTCGACCCCTTTCAGTAAATGGGCCGCGCCTCCACGCCTCCCTCCGTTTATGGGGAAGGCGCAAACCGCCCCCTTTACTATGATGTGACGCATGCATGCAGAGCTCAGCCCCACACATGCCACCCACGTCACACACACCTCCCCACGCCGCGCCACGCGCGGGAAGCATGGGAAGCGCAGCACGCGAAGATACGTACCACGGTAAAAACCACCCCGCCTGGCCGCGCACCGTTTTTGGGCCTTGCCCAACGACGCGATTGCGCTTACGTGTGGCCCAGGCCTGGGGGCTCCTGTCGGTGTACAAAAAGAGGGGTACGCTTTTTGTACCCCTATAACTGTGCACGGGCAGTCTGAGCCACGGGCACCACCACACTGAGCAAGGCAAGGGAGGTGAGCCAATGTAAGGCCGAAGCTTAGGAGAAGCAGAACGACGCCAAGACCAAGACCACAAAGTGCAAAGGGGACGAAACGGACCCCCCTGGCAAGATCCTTGCCGGGAGGCGGTTTTAGCAAATCCGGCAAGACCCTTGCCGTGACAGCTCGCCCCACACCTACGGAGTGAGTCACCCTTGAGTCCACTGCCCCCATAGGGCAAGGATTCGGGAGACATCCCCGTGGTGGCATGCAGATCTTTGTGAAGACATTCAAGATCAGATACACCCTTTAGAAGATGATGATCCTTGGCGGGATCCCAGCCAAAGAGGACCACAAGGCCCCCGGCAAGAGCCTTGCCGGGGATGACAGCAGGCGCCACGGCAAGACCCTTGCCGGGGCCCCGGCAAGGCCCTTGCCAAGAACACCCGTAGGGCCACCATCAGGCCCACGTCAGTCAAACATCCATCGCCGTTCGCCTGCAGCTGTCGACCCAACCAGCTGGGCAGGCACCTGCGTGGCGTCATGCAGATCTTCGGGGAGACCCACCGCTGCGCCACCTCAGCTGCCTGCCTGCCTACATGGCACCACGGGCGCCACTGGCCAGGGCGCGTGTCAACGCGAGAGGGAGCGGCGATGGACGAGACAGGTCTCTCCCCCGTCCCGATAAAGCAAGGACACCTGGGCAAGACGCACTAAATGCACCTTGTCATGTAATGCGAGGGATAACCTCACATCGCTGCTCCCTTTCCACCTCCTGGTGCTACTGTGGCAACCCCCTTTCCTATAAAAGGAGGCCCGAGGCGACCAGGAGGAGGATTCAACTTTTTGGAGCTCCTCATGCCCCATAGCTAGCTCAAGAACACAGATATACAATCCACCAAAGCAGGAGTAGGGTTTTACGCATCCCCGCGGCCTGAACCTGGATAAATGAACCGTGTGCTACCTATTTGATCCACTCTTCTCACGACCCCGCGCCTCGCAACCGTAGTAGGGATTCTTGTGATCCCATAGGTGTCGTTCCCACCAACAGTGTCGTTCGCACGGCCTTTGGGAACAGGAGAGCGGGGAGGCACTTAATATTCACTGCCTTTATAAGGAGATAAGGATTCCCCTCTCTCATACACACCTTCTCTCATTCCGTCTACCCACTCTCGAGCTCCAGCGCCCAAGTTCTTATTTTTACTCCCCCAAGAAAGCACTCCAACCATGTCCGGAGCATAGGGCAAGTGGATGGCCTCCACCGTCAAGGAGAAGGACATCACCCAACTATGCGTCTCGAGCTCCACCATCAAGTTCCTGCTAAGGGACAGATCGTCCGCACTCCGGAGCCCCATTAGAGGGTCATTGTCGGTGTCAAAACCGGCGGATCTTGGGTAGGGGGTCCCGAACTGTGCGTCTAAGGCGGATGGTAATAGGAGGCAGGGGACACGACGTTTACCCAGGTTCGGGCCCTCTTGATGGAGGTAATACCCTACGTCATGCTTGATTGTTCTTGATAATATGAGTAGTACAAGAGTTGATCTACCACGAGATCAGAGAGGCTAAACCCTAGAAGCTATCCTATGGTATGATTGTTGTTGTTCGATGGACTAAAACCCTCCAGTTTATATAGACACCGGAGGGGGCTAGGGTTACACAGAGTCGGTTACAAGGAAGGAAATCTACATATCCGTACTGCCAAGCGTGCCTTCCACGCCAAGGAGAGTCCCATCCAGACACGGGACGAAGTCTTCAATCTTGTATCTTCATAGTCCAACAGTCCGGCCAAAGGATATAGTCCGGCTGTCCGGATACCCCCTAATCCAGCACTCCCTTAGTAGCCCCTGAACCTGGCTTCAATGACAATGAGTCTGGCGGGCAGATTGTCTTCAGCATTGCAAGGCGGGTTCCTCCTTCGAATACTTCATAGAAGATTTTGAACACGAGGATCTTGTCCGGCTCTGCAAAACAAGTTCCACATACAATCGTAGAGAGAATAATATTTTCACAAATCTAATCTGCTGACGTACCCCGTAGTGTGACATCACACCACAGCCAGGTCTTTATTCGAATTGTTTTTCATAACCAATCACAGCGTGTTTTGCAAGGCGGTTTCCTTGGCACGTCTTGTCGTAACAGAGGTCGTGTCCCCTTTATTACGGGATTCTCATCAATACAAACATGGGTAACCCAACCGTGCCTATTGGTAGGACTCCTAGATCTTAGGCAAGTCCCAAACGGCTACGAGGAGGACGCTTGCTATTCACCCTCTTTATAAAGGGGACAAGGCTTTTTCCTCTCGATCTTAATCGAATCCGCCTCCCGCCTCGAGTTCCAACACCCAAAGCTCAGGTTTAGGCACTTCGAACCTTCCACTATGTCCGGATCCAACCTTCAAGGTCGGTGGATGCCTTCCTCCGTCACGGACGAGGACATCAAGAAGTTGAGAGAGGCCAGATATGTGACCGCCGAAATTTCGCATCGGCTGCCTTCCCGAGGGCAAGTCGTCCCTACTCCCGAACCCAACAAGAGCGTCGTGTTCGTCTCCCACTTCCTCCGAGGACTAGGCCTCGCTCTGGATCCCTTTGTTAGGGGACTTATGTTCTATTACGGGCTAGATTTTCACGATCTGGCCCCGGATTCCCTTCTTCACATCTCGACATTTATTGTCGTATGTGAGGCCTTCCTCCGCATTACCCCTCACTTCGTCCTGTGGCTCAAGACCTTCGATGTGAAGCCGAAGATGATCGAGGGGTAGCATGCAGCGTGCAGAGGCGCTTCAATAAGCAAAATTGCTGACGCTCCATGGCCTGAGGGTTACTTCCCAGAGGTGTCCGGATTGTGGCAGCGGGAGTGGTTCTACATCACAGCTCCTCGAAGTGCCAAGTGGGTAGCTACCCCCACCTTTCGCTTAGGCCCCCCACCACAACTGATGTCATGGATCAGCAAGGGGCTGAGCTGGGGTCCAGCCAAGGACGTGCCAATACTGCAAAGCCGTTTCCGAGATCTCTTTGAGAGAGATTTCAGTATGGTTATGGTAGTGCAAGTCATGCTAGTTCATCAAGTCCATCCTTGCAAACACCGGCCCTTCGCATGTGGGAATTCAACCTGGAAGGACCGTGAGCTATTCAACATTTCCTCGGCATGACGCATGAAGAGATGTACAAATTGTTCTTCGGACCACAAATAAAGTGTCCGGACATCACTAAGGATGCATGTCTGAGCTGCAATCGCCAGGATACTCATGTAAGTAGCCCTGCATAGGAACACACTATCTGTTTATTTATCGCAACATTGCCCTAAAAAAGCCGCTCTTAGACCAGGATTGGATAGCGAAGCCAAAGTTGGTCAGGTGTCCGGCCCTCCTCCCTGAGACTTCACCAAATCCCGTGCTAACCAGGATGCCGGAGATCGCGCCTTATCAAGCGCCCTCAGGAGAAGATAAAGGGGGGAACAAGGAGGCTAACGCCTCAGCAAAGGAGGTTAGCCGGGGGGAGGAACTGAAACTTCCTCTCCCCAGGGACGAAAGAGAACCGCCTATGAGGACCCGGAGACAATGATCTCCAAAAGGGGGAAGAAATCTCTGCCAGAGGGTCCTGCCCTGGGGGATACCCTGGCCGCACTATGCCCTCAAGGGGATCAGCCCTCCACCGAGCTTTAAGTAAAAGGGTAAATGAAAATATCTCGCTTTGCCCTTGAGGAAAATAACCAAGGCATTTATCTTGCAGTTTGGATCTTAGCCCTTCTCAGCAGAGCTCGTCTTCAGGGGATCTTCTTCCAGAGATGATGGAGAGCGAAACGCCTCCCCCTGCCACACCGCCTCATGAGGCGGGCGAACCCGAGGTGTCATCGCGGAGGGTTTCTCCTGATCTGGCAAGGCCAGAAGGTAATCCTATGGCCACCCGAAGTCCTCATTATCCGGCTCTTGAAGGGAGCAATCAAAAGAGTCTCGCACCATCTGGTGTGCGGTCGGACGTATTGAGGAATCTGCTAGAGCAAGCGGCTATCTCAGAAGAGCACTGCACGTTGATGGGTATGATGATTGAAAGGATTTCATCGGCCAAAAGCGGGTTGCATGAAGCCTTTATGAGTCTACTGACAGGTTTTGAGGTACACGAAATGATGTACATTTTTTACAGTACCGCACATTTTTAGATGTGCCATGTGTAGATAGTAGCCCCTGGGACTCTGGTTGTCATCGAAAACGGCGGCAAACAGAGGATCATAGTCCCAGGTAATAACCAGACCGCGTTTATGTGCAGGTGGTTGAAGCTTCGGTGGCTAGCCGGACTGATGTGTTTGCCGAACTAACGCGGCAACTGGATGTGGCAGATGCCGACATCGTGATTGTTAACAAGCGGCTTGACGAGGCACAGGGTAGGTGATTTTTCTGGTGAATGTCACATAGTAAGAGCAGCATGATGCCAGTATCTTTAATATGTTGTGACTGTAGATGGAGCTGCCACCATGGAGACCCTTCGGGCGGAGCTTTCCCAAGCCCAGGAGCAAGCAAGGAGTAGTAATGTGGCTGCTTTAAAGGCGGCCGAAGAGTTAAGGGCCGGACAGGCCGCACATTGCGAGAGCAGAGAAAAGATTGCCAAGATGGCCGTGGAATTAAAAGATGCTGCTGACCGTTACCGACTTCTTGAAGAAGAAAACCGGGCGAAGGCGACGGACCTGGAGAAGGCCCGGGTGGCTGCCAAGGAAGTCCGCTCCAAAATTAGAGCGACGAAGGAGGAGCTGAATCAAGCTGCGGATATCGTTTCTGGGAAGCCCTTCTTGTTGCGGACTAAGTTTGGAGATCCGAAATATGCTCCTCTGGACCGGCTATGGAGTTCTGCGGACGAGTACATGGATTTGGCTGCAATTGTTGTTGATGCGGCCGATTACTTCAAGGATCAGAAAGGTCCTGAAGTGGAGAAACTATTCTCGTCAGAGTTTCACGTTCCAGTCTGTCTGCTGTTGCTGAATGAGCGGTTGACCGGTTGGGCCGAGCTCCATAGATTATCCGGACTTGCCATTCGGTCCGTTGTGGATCATCTGTGGCCAGGAGGGCCAAGGCCGAATAGCTACTTTAGCTTAGTGCGACAATTCCTTGGTGCTGTGCCACGCATCGATGCTGTAAAGAGGTCGGCGTGCATAGAAGGCTCATGGATGGCCCTTGCCCGTGTCAAAACATACTGGGCGGAGATGGATGCCACCACTGTTGCGGCACAGGGTTCGGCCATAGGCTGAGTGGCTGCCGAGCACTACTTTGAAGAAGTTCTTGAAGGCGCTCGTTTGATTGAGGCTCAGTGCTCGAAGAATATTATGTAAAAACAATGTTTTATTGAGTGTATCAAGGTTGTATTTATACTTTTGCCCGAAAGTACTATGATGCCTCCTGTGCGGCCATTTATGTATATATGTATATAACCTGAAAGATGGCAGTCGTTGACTTCAGCCCCCATGCATATAATGCGGGGGTGTTCGTAGAAGATGCATGTTCACACTTGATTCAATGTCTTGGTCCATTAAGGAGGTGATAGCACAGTGAACTAGGCAATCGGACTATAATGCTTTAACACTTTCACTTAGCCAGTGTAGTTTGACAGTGGGGCTACTATATAGCCCCTGGTGGCTCCGCGCTCATTCGAATTCGGGGCGCGTACATGCCTGGCCGGGAAACGGCCCTTCGTTAAGGCGGAGGAATCCCGAAGATTCCGCTAGGTCATCGAGTGGTTGACCAGTCTCACGCTATATCATGATAGTCAGTTTTCGGCTTTCTCTACTAAGGTGCTTGTCCGGATGAACCAGGGCACAATCACAGTAGTTCTCCTGGTGCCACCTTAGCCGATAGAGTGGAACGTAAGGCAGCAAAACACAGGAGCCGGGCAAACCCAACATTTGGCCAAAGACATGATTTGGAGCTGATGCATATAAGGCCAAACTCGCGACGCCGAACACTCCCTAAGGTATTCGGTCTTTATGATGTAAACCGGGCTAAACAGTGCCCTTTGTAATAAGCCCCTGGTGTCTAGGTACATGCAATATTCTGACGTGGCCACATGCCAATACGTCAGCATCCTTCTCAATTGTACTGAGAATCCGGGGGATGTGTATCAACAAGAGACAGTAAAAAAGGTTTACGTAGGGTCTTAATCTAAAAAGAATCCTTGGAATGGGTCCCTGCTGCAGGTCTGCGCCTGTGTCTCCGTTGTGCCTTATCCTGGACGGGTGTAGCATGATGGTCATCTGAAAAAGAGAGGAACTTAGTTGAAAAGTAATTGTGCAAAAAGGTAGGTTATACTAAATAAAACATGTACAGTTCAAGATAAGTAGGGTTGAGCCTAATTGTCACTTGTTTACACGCGTTGAGCCCCTTGTATTGTTATAGGGGTATAGCCATCAAACCTATATCAATTATATATAGCCGCACCGGACTCGTCTAACCGTGTCCGTGGTCTTAACGACCTGTCAAATGCTCTAGCTGGTGAGGCCGTCTAGTGTGCGGCTGCCAAGGCAGCCGCACGGTCTTCCGCGCGCAAGGAGCGCTCAATATTTCCATTTACTGTAATGATGCCATGTGGACCGGGCATCTTAAGCCTGAGAGAAGCGTAATGCCGTATTGCGTTAAAGCAAGCGAAAGCTTCGTGTCCGAGTAGTGCTTGATAGCCACTTTGGAACGGAGCGATGTGGAAGGTTAACTTTTTGCTGTAGAAGTCATCGAGAAAACCGAATATAACCTCTAGTAGCAGGGAGCCCGTGCAATGGGCTTCTGGGCCTGGCGTTACTCCCTTAAAGGTAGTATTGCTATGGCTGATTTTTGTTGGGTCTATCCCCATTTTGCGGACTGTGTCCTCATATATCAGGTTTAAACTACTACCGCCGTCCATCAGGACTCGTGTGAAGTGGTATCCGTCAATTATCGGGTCTAACACCAAGGCAGCCCATCCTGCATGCCGGATACTTGCCGAGTAATCCCGATGGTCAAAGGTGATCGGTTGGGACGACCAGTGGCAGAACTCCATGGTGATAGGCCCTGGGGCATGTGTCTCTAGGAGTGCCGCTTTGTTTCTCCCCTTTATCATGTGTAACACGTTTACTGTTTTGACTTCTGGAGAGAATTTCTTTTGTTCCCGAATGCTTTGCTTGCGAGGCTGGTCCTCGTCTTCGCTTGGTGTATCCTGCCCCTTGTGTTCAGCGTTGAGCTTGCCGGACTGCTTGAAGACCCAACATTCTCTATGGGTATGATTTGCAGGTTTATCGAGGTGCTGTGGATCTGGCATATTTTGTCCAGAATCTTGTTTAGGTCGGACAGTTTGTGTCTGTTGCCTTTGGAGGGCAGCTTTTGCTGACCTGGCCGAGTGCTTCTGAATCCGGCGTTTACCGCCGTGCTCTTCGGGTTGTCTTCTTTATTCAGGCGCTTGTTTTTGTTGCGTCGTGGCTTCCCGTTTCCGTCCATGACTTCGGATGTACTTGGGTCGCCGGTGCTGCATCAGGCTAACCAGCTGTCCTCGCCCGCGCAAAAGTGGGTCATGAGGCTTGTTAATGCTGCCATTGTTCTCGGCTTTTCTTGGCTGAGGTGTCTGACAAGCCATTCGTGTCGTACGCTGTGCTTGAAAGCTGCTAAGGCTTCAGCGTCCGGACAGTCGACTATTTGGTTCTCTTTAGTGAGAAACCTATTCCAAATCTTTCGGGCTGACTCTCCGGGCTGTTGAGTTATATGACTTAAATCATCTGCATATGGTGCTCGGACATATAGGTCCCTTGAAAATTTGCCCGAAAAGCGTATTCGAGCTCTTCCCAGCTTCCAATGGAGTTTTCGGGAAGGCTTTTAAGCCAGTGCCGAGCTGGCCCTTTGAGCTTGAGGGGTAAGTACTTGATGGCGTGGAGATCGTCTCCTCGAGCCACGTGGATATGGAGGATGTAGTCCTCAATCCAGACCCCAGGATCTGTCATTCCATCGTACGCCTCTTTGTTTACGGGTTTGAATCCCTCTAGAAATTCATGGTCCAGCACCTCATCGGTGAAACATAGGGGGTGTGCGGCACCCCTGTATTTGGGTGTACCGTGGTGTTCGGGTTTTTGCTGTGTTGCATTGCATGCTGGAGCGCGCTTTCTTAGCCTGTAGATGGATCTGGTTGCGCCGTCCTTTTGATGCGAGCCCTCATGTGGATCGCGTACTGGCTTGTGTGCAGCGTCGTTTGCCGCTCTATGTTGGCCACGAGGTCGTCTATCCGACCGGATGGCAATTTTGTTTTTTGATTGCGGGGGATCTAAGGTCTCCTCATCGAATTCAGGTAGCAGCTTTCACTTCGGGTAGCTCTTTGTGTGGCGACTATCGCTGTATTTTGCTGCAGTGTTTTGTACTTCACTCCATCTAATTTTGAGTGTGTCTTGTGCAACCCTGAGCCTTTGCTTCTGCTTTTTTAGACTCCTCGCAGTGGCAACAAGCCTTTGATGGGTATTCTGCTGCTCCGGGTGCCTGTCCGGTGTGATGTCATCCGGACTGTTATCTTTGTCGGAGTCGGGTTGTTCGGTTTGATTCTCCGTGTTGTCGTGGTCGGGCGGTGGTTCAATGTCGTGTTTGTCGTCCGCTGGCTCACCCTGCTCTATCGCTGGGTCTATATGATCACTGTTTCTACCGAGGCGGGATTTGCAGTGCCGCTTACGCCGCCGCTTTGACTACTTCTCGAGGGAATGATCCTTCGTTGCGTCCTTCCGTTCCTCGTCATCATTTTCTTTCGGTGTGTCCACCATGTATACATCATATGATGAAGTGGGTGTCCAGTGCCCTGTGGGCAGTGGCTCCTGTTCGTCTCCTGCATCGTCGTCCATACCGTCGATGTCTTCGAAGTCGAAGTCGAGCATGTTGGTCAAATCGTCGACAGTGGCTAATAAGTGGGTGGTGGGTGGGCGGCGAATTTCTTCGTCATCCGCATCCCAATCCTGTCGGACATAGTTCGGCCAGGACTCTCCTGACAAGGAGAGAGACTTTAATGAATTCAGTATGTCGCCGAAGGGCGAGTGCTGAAAGATATCCGTGGAGGTGAACTCCGTGATCGGCGCCCAGTCGGTTTCGATAGGCACGGGCGCAGGCGGTTCAGAGTCCGCGGCCGGGTAAGAGTCCGGTAGTTCGGCGTCACGGCTCTCGTCAAGGGTAAGGTCGATACTCGGCTCGATCGCCGCTAAGAATGCGGCCTCTGTGGCGGGGTCTATCCTCCCATCCATGGATGGCGCAATTGACTCCGAATTGAGGGTTGGAGCGGTTGCCGATGCGGTCTCCTGAACACTGTCCGATGCAGAGCTAAATCATGCTCATCGTGATCGTGCGGTGCAATCGGCAGGGGCTCGAATCCGTCGAAGATCAAGTCTCCGCTGATGTCGGTCGTGTAATTTAAGCTTCCGAACCTGACCTGGCGGCCAGGGGCGTAACTCTCAATCTGCTCCAGATGGCCAAACGAGTTGGCCCGCAGTGCGGAGCCGCCGGATAGAAAGATCTGTCCGAGGAGAAAAGTCTCACCCCAGACTACATCGCTATCGATGATTGAAGGAGCCATCGAGCCTAATGCTGACGACATAGAGGAACTCTCAATGAAAGCACCAATGTCGGTGTCAAAATCGGCGGATCTCGGGTAGGGGGTCCCAAATTGTGCGTCTAAGGCGGATGGTAACAAGAGGCAGGGGACATGCTGTTTACCCAGGTTTGGGCCCTCTTGATGGAGGTAATACCCTATGTCCTACTTGATTGTTCTTGATAATATGAGTAGTACAAGAGTTGATCTACAAGGAGATCAGAGAGGCTAAACCCTAGAAGCTAGCCTATGGGATGATTGTTGTTGTTCTACGGAGTAAAACCCTCTGGTTTATATAGATATCGGAGGGGGCTAGGGTTACACAGAGTCGGTTACAAGGAAGCAAATCTACATATCCGTACTGCCAAGCATGCCTTCCACGCCAAGGAGAGTCCCATCCGGACACGGGACGAAGTCTTCAATCTTGTATCTTCATAGTCCAACAGTCCGACCAAAGGATATAGTCCGGCTGTCCGGATACCCCCTAATCCAGGACTCCCTCAGTCGTGTTCATTCCTCATTTCGTCCGTGGACTGGGATTTCCTCTTCACCCATTCATTTGTGGACACATGTTCTAGTATGGGCTGGACTTCCACTATCTGGCCCGAACTCCTTCCTCACCATCTTGGCGTTTATCATCGTATGTGAGGCCTTCCTCCACATCCCTCCCCACTTCAGACTCTAGCTGAAGACTTCTAATCTAAAGTCGAAGGTCGTGGGCGGCGAACATGCAGAATGTGGAGGCGCCATGGTGAGCAAAATGTCCAACGTCCCGTGTCCCAAAGGCACCTTCGTGGAGATCGTCAAGGGTGGCAGAACCTGTGGGTTTATGTCACTGATCAGCCCCACGACGCTGCCTGGGCCGCGGCTCCTGAATTTAAGTCCGGGGTCCCAATGTGTCTTACCTCCTGGCAAGAGAAGGGCCTGGACTAGTCTTCGTCGGGTGAGTTGACTGCTCTTCAGACGCGCATCAGGAGCATGATGGACAAGAATGTCAAGCTCGTCGATGTGATTCAGGTGATGCTAATTCACCGGATCCTTCCGTGCCAGAATCGGGCTTGCCATCTATGGGAGTTCAATCCGGCCAAGCACAAGTCCCTGTGACACTTCTTCGGAGACAACTAAGGACTGCGGACACGATCTGACCCATCCCGCAAGTTTGGTAAGTTTTCCATGCTTCAAAGCGTACCTCCTACTGGCTTGCTCAAGGAGGTTATCCCAACTTTCCTATTTTTCCTTTTCAGGGTTGGACGAAGAAGGCAGCGCGGATTTGGTGTTCGGTTCCACTTCTCGAGGAACCAGCCATCCCGCTTTTGACGAAGATGTTGGTTCCGGCGCCCTATGTGGCGTTGGAGAAGAAGGCCAAAAAGAAGGACAAGGGGACCAGAGGAGGCCTCCGTCCGAAGGGTACTTCGGACGCGGTGTCCGAAGATGCCGAAACTCGCTCCATCGCCGAAGACAACGAGGAGGATGAAGGGGAGGGAGAAAGCAACTTCCCCCTCCCCGAGGGGGGGGAGAAGAGGGCGGCCTCCACTACAAAAAAATACACTTCCGTGATGATACGTGTTTGTCACAGTAGGTCGCGTTTTCTGTCATCCATGTACATCCATGAAGATTTTATGACATAATCAAGATAGTCATACCTGTGCTGTCGTAGAAGTGTTCCATGACATTACCAATACTATCATCACGGAAGTGTCCACTTCCATGACGATAAATCGCGCTTCACAGAAGTTCTTTCGTCAAGGGTGAACAACACGTTGAATCCACCGTAACAGAACGTCGTTAAGCTATCAGGTCAGGTTTTGGATCCGATAACCCGTTAACAGCCCCGACCAATGGGGATTTTCCATGTGTAAAATCATCATTGGCTGGAGGAAACACGTGTCGGCTAATCGCTGGGACAGATGTCATCCACTCATTGGACAGAAGGCGCCTATGATAGGTCGACACGTGGCACGTCCCAACAGAGGCCCATTCCTGTGAAATGTCCGGCCCGTTTGACTTGGTCAAAAGGTGGCGGGCCGGCCCATGGAAAGCCTGTTAACGGCCTGTTCGCATATAGCCCATTTACAGCCCGCTAACCTAAGGCCCGTTACGCCCTATTCGAATTAGGCCAAGTAGATTCATCTGGGCCATCCAATATGATTCCAGCCCATTTTCACTTCTGGCGCATGTATGGCCCATGATGTATTTCGGCCCATATGAGGCCCTATGTAACTCTTGGCCTATTAATGGCCCGTGGTGAAACTGGCCCGTAATGAACAGTGTATCACTTTGCACCCATTAATGGCCCATGGTGAAACTGGCCTGTAAAGAACAGTGCATCACATAATACCCATTAATGACCTGTTATTCCGTTGGGCCGTTTCCAGCCCATGTTATTGTTTGGCCTTCTCAGAGCCCATTTATTCTTGGGCTATTTTCCAGCATTCTTTTACTTACGGCCCGTTACTGTCATTTTCTGCTTGTGGGCCAAATTCAGCCCGTGGTTACAGTCGGCCTGTTTGTGGTCCGTTAATACGTTGGGCCGTTTTCATAGCGTCATAAAATACGGCCTATTAACGATGGCCCGTTATGGTCGGCCCATGCACATACGATTCCAACTCTAGCCCGTTTATGGCCAGAATGCGGTCTATTTGGCCCATGTTTGGCCAATCGATCATACGGCCCGTATAAGGCCCATTGATGATACGACCCATAGAAGGCCCATTGTTTCTACGGCCCGTATAAGGCACATTGTTTCTATGGCCCGTAGAAGGCCCACTGTTTATATGGCCC
Organism: Triticum dicoccoides; assembly: GCF_002162155.2. Classification (NCBI taxonomy): domain Eukaryota; kingdom Viridiplantae; phylum Streptophyta; class Magnoliopsida; order Poales; family Poaceae; genus Triticum; species Triticum dicoccoides. Next base: position 629,737,656 of record NC_041382.1, on the reverse strand, counting down.
GTAGAAGGCCCACTGTTTCTACGGCCCGTAGGAGGCCCAGTGTCATTACAGTAAATATTAGCCCATGGTTATTCTGGCCTAGTTTTAAAAAATAGGTTATTACAGCCACTATCAAACCGTAGAAAAAGAACTTCACTGACTACAAGCAAACAAATAAACAAGACAACAAGGAAATAAATAAGCAAGCAAGTTACACTAGGCTATCACGGCTATTACATCCACTGGGCATCAAAGTTTGCAACCAGTGCAAATATAGGGAACACAACACACTAGTAGAAAAAGGGTCAAATGTGTAGCACATTAGTGCCGGTTTGAATTTGAGCCGGCACTAATGTGACCATTAGTGCCGGTTCCAATGGCTAGGCGGGCGGGCACCATTAGTACCAGTTCGTGGGCAACCTTTAGTACCGGCTCATGCCATGAACCGGTACTAATGAGGCTGTGTCAGGCTATGGTCAGGCTGGGTCCCACACGAAGACCTTTAGTACCGGTTCATGCCAAGAACCGGTACTAGAGTTTCTTTGTAAGCTGATTTTTAGTCCCACCTCACAAAGAGAGAGGCAGTATGAGCGGTTTATAAGCCGTGAGTGCACAAACAACGACGAAGAGTTGCAATGCTCACCTGCATGTTGATTAGCTTCAAGCCTTGCGGAATAGCATAGATTGCACTGAGCTATGTGCAGTGCAGTCTACACTATTCCGAATGGCTTGAAGCAAATTAACCAGCATTGTACCTCTTTATTATTTTTAATAACTTATTTGAACTCCGGACTTCTTTTGTGTTCAGTATGCAGCATTCAAAGCAACATCATCAATTTCCAACATGTTCTGACATCATTTGTTGTTTTTCGGTCATTTACCTAATTGTTTAGAGAGCTAAATGACCGTGAAATTCAAAGTCACTACAAAATGAATCCTGAAAATGTTGAAACTTGGCATGGTATCATCATATCACCCGCATAGCATGCGCGAAAGAGTAGAGAGGGTCACGGCAAAAACTGGACGCACTTCGTGTACAAACTGGACAAACTCTTTCGGAGTATCAGGGTTTCGGACGAGAACTCATCTGTTACACGGCCACTTTAATGTTTTTTAAACTTATTTGAACTCCGGACTTCTTTTGTGTTCAGTGTGCAACATTCAAAGCGACATCATCAATTTCCAACATGTTCTAACATCATTTATTGTTTTTCGGTCATTTACCTAATTGTTTAGAGAGCTAAATGACCGTGAAATTCAAAATCACTACAAAATGAATCCTGAAAATGTTGAAACTTGGCATGGTATCATCATATCACCCGCATAGCATGCGAGAAAGAGTAGAGAGGGTCACGGTAAAAATTGGATGCACTTCGTGTACAAACTGGACAAACTCTTTCGGAGTATCAGGGTTTCGGATGAGAACTCATCTGTTACACGGCCACTTCAATGTTTTTTAAACTTATTTGAACTCCGGACTTCTTTTGTGTTCAGTATGCAGCATTCAAAGCGACGTCATCAATTTCCAACATGTTCTGACATCATTTGTTGTTTTTCGGTCATTTACCTAATTGTTTAGAGAGCTAAATGACCGTGAAATTGAAAATCACTACAAAATGAATTATGAAAATGTTGAAACTTGGCATGGTATCATCATTTCACCCGCATAGCATGTGTGAAAGAGTAGAGAGGGTCACGGCAAAAACTGGACGCACTTCGTGTACAAACTGGAAATAGAAGAAAATAAATAGAAGAAAAGAAATAATGCAGAAAAGAAAAAACTATACAAAAAATTACTCAAAAATAAATAGAAGAAAATAAATAATGCAGAAAAGAAAAAAACTATATAAAAAATTACTAAAAATAAATAGAAGAAAATAAATAATGCAGAAAAGAAAAAACTATATAAAAAATATGTTGGCGCGCTGCCCAGTGGGCCTGCCAGACCTAGGGTGTGCAAATGCAGGCCCAGAAGGGCCAGCAGGCTCACAGGGCAGCGCGCCCTAGTTAATTAGGCCCAGAAGCCTGCTATATAGAGAAGCTTGAAGGAGCAGTCACGACTGGGTTTATAAACCAGTGCGGAGGTAAAGATTTATATATAGGAAGTCTAGTTTCGGCCACCGGGAGAGTTTCGGGAGTCATCGGTATTGTACCGGGACCACCGAAAAGGTCCCGGGGGTCCACCGCGTGGGGCCACCTATCCTGGAGGGCCCCATGGGATGAAGGGGCGTTGGAACCAGCCCCAGGTTGGCTGGTGCACCCCCCCTTGGGCCTCCCATGCGCCTAGGGTTGGAAACCCTAACGGGTGGGGGCGCCTCCACTTGGCTTGGAGGCCAAGCCACCCCTAGGGCTGTCGCCCCCCCTACCTAGATGGGATCTACAAGGGGCCGGCACCCCCCTAGGCCCCTATATATAGTGGAGGGGAGGGAGGGCAGCCACACCTGAAGCCCTGGCGCCTCCCTCCCTCCCGTGACACCTCTTCCTCCCCGCTTGTGCTTGGTGAAGCCCTGCCGGGATCCCGCTACTTCCACCACCACGCCGTCGTGCTGCTGGATCTCCATCAACTTCTCCTCCCCCCTTGCTAGATCAAGAAGGAGTAGATGTCTCCGCTCCGTACGTGTGTTGAACGCGGAGGTGCCGTCCGTTGGGCGCTAGGATCATCGGTGATTTTGATCACGATGAGTACGACTCCATCAAACCCGTTCTCTTGAACGCTTCCGCTTAGCGGTCTACAAGGGTATGTAGATGCACTCCTTTCTCTCTTTGCTAGTCTCTCCATAGATTGATCTTGGGGACACGTAGGAAATTTTTTGAATTTCTGCTATGATCCCCAACAGTGGCATCAGAGCTAGGTCTATGCGTAGTTTCTATGCACGATTAGAACACAAAGTAGTTGTGGGCGATGATTTGTTCAATTTTCTTGCCGTTACTAGTCTTATCTTGATTCGGTGGCATTGTGGGATGAAGCGGCCTGGACTGACCTTACACGTACGCTTACGTGAGACTGGTTCCACCGACTGACATGCACTTGATGCATAAGGTGGCTGGCGGGTGTCTGCATCTCCCACTTTAGTCGGATCGGATTCAATGAAAAGGGTCCTTATGAAGGGTAAATAGCAATTGGCATATCATCGTTGTGGTTTGCGTAGGTAAGAAACGTTCTAGCTAGAAACCCATAGCCGCCACGTAAAACATGCAACAACAATTAGAGGACGTCTAACTTGTTTTTGCAGGGTATGCTATGTGATGTGATATGGCCAAAAGGATGTGATGAATGGTATATGTGATGTATGAGATTGATCATGTTCTTGTAATAGGAATCACGACTTGCATGTTGATGAGTATGACAACCGGCAGGAGCCATAGGAGTTGTCTTAATTTATTTACGACCTGCATGTCAATGAAAACGCCATGTAATTACTTTACATTATTGCTAACCATTAGCCATAGTAGTAGAAGTAATAGTTGGCGAGGCAACTTCATGAAGACACGATGATGGAGATCATGGTGTCATGCCAGTGACGATGGTGTTCATGCCGCGCCTCGAAGATGGAGATCAAAGGAGCAAGATGATATTGGCCATATCATGTCACTTTATGATTTTGCATGTGATGTTTGTCATGTTTACATCTTATTTGCTTAGAACGACGGTAGCATAAATAAGATGATCCCTTGCAATAATTTCAAGAAAGTGTTCCCCATAACTGTGCACTGTTGCTAAGGTCCGTTATTTCGAAGCACCACATGATGATTGGGTGTGATAGGTTCTAACATTCGCATACAACGGGTGTAAGACAGATTTACACACGCAATACACTTAGGTTAACTTGACGATCCTAGCATGTACAGACAGGGCCTTGGAACACGGAAGACCGAAAGGTCGAACATGAGTCGTATAGTGGATACGATCAACATGAAGATGTTCACCGATGATGACTAGTCCGTCTCACATGATGATCGGACACGGCCTAGTTGACTCGGATCATGTATCACTTAGATGACTAGAGGGATGTCTATCTAAGTGGGAGTTCATTGAATAATTTGATTAGATGAACTTAATTATCATGAACATAGTCAAAAGGTCTTTGCAAATTATGTCGTAGCTCACGCTTTGGTTCTACTATTTTAGATATGTTCCTAGAGAAAATTTAGTTGAGAGTTGACAGTAGCAATTATGCGTACTGGGTTCGTGAACTGAGGATTGTCCTCATTACTGCACAGAAGGGTTATGTCCTTAATGCACCGCTCAGTGTGTTGAACCTCGAGCATCGTCTGTAGATGTTGGGAAACATCTGACATACATGTTTTGATGACTATGTGATAGTTCAGTACGTAGTACTAACGGTTTAGAATTGTGGCACCAAAGACATTTTTTGAAACGTCGCTGAACATATGAGATGTTCCAAAGACTGAAATTGGGATTTCAGACTAGTGCCCACGTCAAGAGGTATGAGACCTCTGACAAGTTTCTTAAGCCTGCAAACTAAGGGAGAAAAGCTCAATCGTTTAGCATGTGCTCAGATCGTCTGAGTACTGCAATCGCTTGAATCGAGTGGGAGTTAATCTTCTAGATGAGATAATGATGGTTCTCCATAGTCACTGCCACCAAGCTATTGGAGCTTCGTGATGAACTATAACATATCAGGGATAGACATGATGATCCTTGAGCAACTCGCGATGTTTGACACTGCGAAAGTAGAAATCAAGTAGGAGCATCAATTGTTGATGGTTAAACCACTAGTTTCAAGAAGGGCAAGGGAAAGAAGGGATACTTCATGAGACGGCAAATCAGTTGCTGCTCTAGTGAAGAAACCCAAGGTTGAACCAAACCTGAGACTAAGTGCTTCTATAATGAGGGAACAGTCACTGAAGCAGAACTACCCTAGATACTTGGTAGATGACAAGGTTGGCAAGGTCGACAGAAGTATTTTGGATATACGTCATATTATTGTGTACTTTACTAGTACTCCTAGTAGCACCAGGGTAATAAATACCGGTTTGGTTGCTAAGCGTTAGTAACTCGAAAAAAAAGGCTGCGGAGACTAGCTAAAGGTGAGATGACGATATGTGTTGGAAGTGTTTCTAAGGTTGATGTGATCAAACATCGCATGCTCCCTCTACCATCGGGATTGGTGTTAAACCGAAATAATTGTTATTTGGTGTTTGCGTTGAGCATAGACATGATTGGATTATGTTTATTGCCACACGGTTATTCATTTAAGGACAATAATGGTTACTCTGTTTATTTGAATAATACCTTCAATGGTCTAGCACCTAAAATGAATGGTTTATTGAATCTTGATCGTAGTGATACACATGTTCATGCCAAAAGATATAAGATAGTAATGATAGTACCACATACTTGTGGTGCTGCCATTTGAGTCATATTCGTATAAAACGCATGAAGAAGCTCCATGTTGATGGATCTTTGGACTCACTCGTTTTTGAAAAGATTGAGACATGTGAACCATGTCTATTGGTAGATATGCATGAAGAAACTCCATACAGATGGATCGTTTGGACTCACTTGATTTTGAATCACTTGAGACATGCAAACCATACCACATGGGCAAGATGACTGAAAGGCCTCGTTTTCAGTAAAATGGAACAAGAAAGCAACTTGTTGGAAGTAATACATTTTGATGTGTGCAGTACAATGAGTGCTGAGGCACGCAGTGGCTATCGTTATGTTCTTACTTCACAGATGATTTGAGTAGATGCTGAGTATATTTACTTGATGAAACACAAATCTGAATTATTGAAAGGTTTAAGTAATTTCAAAGTGAAGTTGAAGATCATCGTGACAAGATGATAAAATGTCTATGATATGATCATAGAGATGAATATCTGAGTTACGAGTTTGGCACACAATTAAGACATTGTGGAAATTGTTTCACAACTAATACCGCCTAGACCACCATAGTGTGATGGTGTGTCCGAACATCACAACTGCACCCTATTGGATATGGTGCATACCATGATGTCTCTTATCGAATTACCACTATCATTTATGGGTTAGGCATTAGAGACAACCACACTCACTTTAAATAGGGCACCACACAATTCCGTTGAGATGATACCATATGAAGTATGGATTAGAGAAACCTAAGTTGTCGTTTCTTAAAAGTTTGGGGCTGCGATGCTTATGTGAAAAAGTTTCAGGCTGATAAGCTCGAACCCAAAGCAGATAAATGCATCTTCATAGAATGCCCAAAAATAGTTTGGTATACCTCCTATTTCAGATCCGGAAGCAAAAGTTATTGTTTCTAGAAACGGGTCCTTTCTCGAGGAAAAGTTTCTCTGGAAAGAATTGAGTGGGAGGATGATGGAGACTTGATGAGGTTATTGAACCGACACTTCAACTAGTGTGTAGCAGGGCACATAAAGTTGTTCCTGTGGCACCTACACCAATTGAAGTGGAAGCTTATGATAGTGATCCAAACTTCGGATCAAGTCACAACTAAACCTCATAGGTCGACAAGGATGCGTAATACTTCAGAGTGGTATGTAATCCTGTCTTGGAAGTCATGTTGCTAGACAACAATGAACCTACGAGCTATGGAGAAGCGATGGTGGGCCTGGATTCCGACGAATGGCTCAAGGCCATAAAATGCGAGAGAGGATCCATGTATAAAAACAAAGTATAGACTTTGGAAGAACTACTTGATGGTTGTAAGGCTGTTCGGTGCAGATGGATTTTAAAAGGAAGACGGACAATGATGGTAAGTGTCACCATTAAGAAAGCTCGACTTGTTGTTAAGATGTTTTTCGACAAGTTCAAGGAGTTGACTACGATGAGACTTGATACTCGAAGCGATGCTAAGAGTCTGTTGGAATTATGTTAGCAGTTACTGCATTATTTATGAAATCTTGCAGATAGGATGTCAAAACATTGTTTCCTCGACAATTTGCTTGAGGAAAGGTTGTATCTGATACAACCAGAAGGTTTTGTCAATCCTGAAAGATGCTAACAAGTATGCAAAGCTCCAGCAATCCTTCTAAGGATTGGAGTAAGCATCTCGGAGTTGGAATGTACGCTTTGATGAGATGATCAAAGATTTTGGGTTTATACAAAGTTTATGAGAAACTTGTATTTCCAAATAAGTGAGTGGGAGAACTATAGAATTTTTGCTGAGTATATGTTGTTAACGTATTGTTGATCAGAAATGATGTAGAATTTCTGGAAAGCATGCAGTGTTATTTGAAAAATGTTTTTCAATGGAAAACCTGGATTAAGCTACTTGAACATTGAGCATCAAGATCTATAAGGATAGATCAAAATCACTTAATAGTACTTTCAAACGAACACATACCATGAGAAAATTTTGAAGGAGTTCAAAAATAGATCGGCAAAGAAGGAGTTCTTGGCTGTGTTATAAGGTATGAGTATTGAGTAAAACTCAAGACCTAACCACGGCGGAGTAGAGAGAAAGGACGAAGGTCGTCCCCTATGCTATAGACGTAGGCTCTAAAGTATGCAATGTTGTGTACCGCACCTGAAGTGTGCTAAGCCATGAGTCAGGCAAGGGGTACAAGTGTGATCTAGGAATGGATCACAGGACAATGGTCAAGGTTATCCTTAGTAACTAGTGGACTAAGGAATTTTCTCGATTATGGAGGTGGTAAAAGAGCTCGTCGTAAAGGGTTACGTTGATGCAAACTTCGACACTAATCCGGATGACTCTGAGTAGTAAACCGGATTCGTATAGTAGAACAGTTATTTGGAATTGCTCCAAGTAGCGCGTGGTAGCTGCATCTACAAGACGACACAGAGATTTGTAAAGCACACAAGGATCTGAAAGGTTTAGACTCATTGACTAATAAACCTCTCTCACAAGCAAGATATGAACAAACCCCATGGGTGTTGGATTCATTGCAATCACATAGTGATGTGAACTAGATTATTGACTCTAGTGCAAGGGGAGACTGTTGGAAATATGCCCTAGAGGCAATAATAAATTAGTTATTATTATATTTCCTTGTTCATGATAATCTTTTATTATCCATGCTAGAATTGTATTGATAGGAAACTAAGATACATGTGTGGATACATAGACAACACCATGTCCCTAGTAAGCATCTAGTTGACTAGCTCGTTGATCAATAGATGGTTACGGTTTCCTGACCATGGACATTGGATGTCGTTGATGACAGGATCACATCATTAGGAGAATGATGTGATGGACAAGACCCAATCCTAAGCCTAGCACAAGATCGTGTAGTTCGTATGCTAAAGCTTTTATAATGTCAAGTATCATTTCCTTAGACCATGAGATTGTGCAACTCCTGGATACCATAGGAATGCTTTGGATGTACCAAACGTCACAACGTAACTGGGTGGCTATAAAGGTGCACTACGGGTATCTCCGAAAGTGTCTGTTGGGTTGGTACGAATCGAGACTGGGATTTGTCACTCCGTGTAAACGGAGAGGTATCTCTGGGCCCACTCGGTAGGACATTATCATAATGTGCACAATGTGACCAAGGAGTTGATCACGGGATGATGTGTTACAGAACGAGTAAAGAGACTTGTTGGTAACGAGATTGAACAAGGTATCGGGATACCGACGATCGAATCTCGGGCAAGTACTATACCGGTAGACAAAGGGAATTGTATACGGGATTGACTGAATCCTTGACATCGTGGTTCATCCGATGAGATCATCGTGGAACATGTGGGAGCTGACGAGGACATGTATTGGGGGTTGGGTAACAGGCCTGACCTAAAGGCCCTACCCATGGACACCGTATACTTTGTACTGGGCCCCTGGGCCAGATCGCCATCCAGATGTACTACAACTTGAAAGTCACTCGGACAGCAACAACCACTCGGAACACGACACTTCACTCGACGAGCTCATTCCACTCGGCCGTGTAACTCACTCGGATATGCAAAGACAAATAGTCAGCATGACGGTTTTGTAGTGGGCAGGCATTATGGCATTGATGCTCCACCATGTAACATAAGGGGTCAGGGGGTGGCGCACTCTATAGAAGCCACCCCCACCACTAGACTAGGGGACTTTTTCTTCCACCTCTCTCTCTCTCTTTCTCACCATTTAGCTTGAGGCATGGAGATCCGTTTTCCTCTCTCTCTCTCTCAAATAGACCATGTAATCTCCGGATATAGATGAAGATAAAAACAAAGCCTCTCCGGAGCATGAGACGTAGGGCTGTTATCTCCACCATGAGAAGCCCGAACTCGCAAAAATCACCGTGTCACCCATTTGCATCTCGATAGATCATGCTCTGTTACCCTATACCTTATTATTGTTGGAATCATTCCCACGACAGTTGGAGCCCACCATGGGGCATGTCGTCTATCAAACCATGATGCAAATGGTTTTTATTTCTTTGATCTTCGTTCGTCGATCAACAATCATCAATGGAGGGTTTGATCCAGGATGGTCCAGACATCACTCCATCCATAGGAGAGACATGATACTCTTCATACAGAGGGATCAGGAAGTCCCATCGATCTAACGGTTGTTTGTTTTTCTTCTGTATGCACATGAGCTCATACAAAAGGATGCCCCCCTTTGTACAGATTGGTGGCTTGGCTCCCGGACGATGAAGCCCCGCTATCCGCATGTCGTCATCTCCAGCCTCATCTGGGGACACCGTTGCCAAGCACCCACACACGCACAGCCACTAACGCTGTGCCTGGCTCTTCGGCCTGCGGAGCACGATGACCGGCGGTCGATCCGGCTCCTCGGGTGACGAGGCCCGGCTGCCGGCACTCGGCCCAGCTCCGCGGGCGTTGAAGCGTGACTCCGACGGCGCACGGCTCCGGCTCCTCTAGGAGTGAAACACGACCACAGAGTTTGCACCGGCCTCGCCCTTGGCTGTGCCGGCCTGCGACTCTCGCGCCTGGGCTGCAGCCAGCTGCTTATCTTCCTCATCACCACCTCTCTAACTGTCGTCAGATTCCGTCCTGACCGGCAGTTTCCGTCGCGGCAGAGCTCTCCTCCGGGCTGCCTCTACAACTTTCCTTCTAACCTTAATTCCTTTCCATTTATTCTTGCTTAACTTCCGCTAATTAAAGCCTCCTGCATGCAGGGGTTAAATGGCCATGGGAAAGGGAAACTTCCCTTACATGCACAAAGGGTAACGCATCTTGCCTAATTACCGCTAACTAACCAGACCTGCATGCACGTACATGTCCTGGACGTGGGCAACTCCATCAAGGCATAGTAACTTCTTCTTCATCTTCCTTGTGGCCCCAACTGGCGACCCGGCGGCCTACCGACGCGGTGTTCGCGCGTGCCAGCTCACAGGCCCGACCAGGTTGCTGCTGCCGCATCAGCAGAGCACGGCGTTCCTACCTCCGACATCAACACTCGGTCGTGGGCTGGCAGCGCGCTATGCCGTGGTTTGGACGACGCGGTGTCCCTCAAACTAGCCTACGACCCGGCTCCCTCGAGCAATGAAGCATAACAGCCGACAGCGCTGCTCCATCCACCGGGGTCAACTGCAAGGCACGACCCACTCGGTGACCTCTCCCTCCGGCGTCGACTGCCCGACGCAGCGCGGGCACACGGCGGCTCTTTTCTCCACCCAACTGCTCGACCGAGGCCTCCGCGGTGCAGTGGCAGTGCTAGCCACGCACTCGCAGGCGGCGGCTCACCCAGTCAGCAGCGTGATGGTTCCCTCTGTGGTAAAGCGCATACCGGACGCGACACCAGCACGGGCGTCGATCCGCGTCCCCAGGTACGGTGGCCTCCCCAGCGGAGACGCGCCGTGGATTCCGGGGTTGGGACACACTTCCCTCATCGGCAAGGGTTACTCGGCAGATGGAGAGTTTCTTCTGTTCAGCAACTGATTCAGTCCGATGGCGGCTTCTACATTCAATCGGACAGTTCACCAACTTCAGCATGGGACGCTCGATTAGAGTATATAGAAACATCTACTTCACTCGGACGCCCCGAGCGTCGCCACTCCACTGGAGGTTTCTACTTCACTCAGACGTCCTGCGCTTCGCCACTCTGCGGGACGCGTCTATTTCACTCAAACGTCCCGAGCTTCGCCACTTTGATGGACGCGTCTACTTCACTCTGCCACCCTGCGCGTCGCCTCTCGGTTGGTCACCTCATCACCACTCAGCCGCCCTGCGCGTGGCCATCGGTTGGTCACCTCATCACCACTCGGCCGCCCCGCGCGTGGCCATCGGTTGGTCACCTCATCGCCACTCGGCCGCCCCGCATGTCGCCATCGGTTGGACACCTCATCGCCACTCGGCCGCCCCGCGCGTCGCC
>NC_041382.1:629711024-629722930 GCF_002162155.2 Triticum dicoccoides | reverse complement strand
GCCACTCGGCCGCCCCGCGCGTCGCCATCGGTTGGACACCCCATCGCCACTCGGCCGCCCCGCGCGTCGCCATCGGTTGGACACCCCATCGCCACTCGGCCGCCCCGCGCGTCGCCATCGGTTGGTCACCTCATCCCCACTCGGCCGCCCCGCGCTTCACCCATCGGTTGGTCACCTCGTCACCACTCAGCTGCCCCACACGTTGCCATCGGTTGGTCACCTCATCACCACTCGGCCGCTGTAACACCCTTGATGCGACTATATCTCCCACGTGTCGAGGCACCACTTAGAGGCATAATCGCATTGAAGGCATATGTCGCAAGTGAGGTAATCTTCACACAACCCATGTAATATAATAAGGAAAAGGATACATAGTTGGCTTACAATCGCCACTTCACACAATTACATGAATAAAGCATTACATCAACCAAATACAATCAGGGCCCGACTACGGAACCAAAATAAAAGTAGAACCCCAAATGCGACAAAGGTCCCCGATCGACCCCAACTGGGCTCCACTACTGATCAACTAGAACGGAAACAACACAAAGGACAAGATCTTCATCGAGCTCCTCCTGAGCTTGGTTGCGTCATTTGCACAGACTCATCAGCACCTGCAAGCTGGTTTTGGAAGTATCTGTGAGCCACGGGGACTCAGCAATCTCGCACCCGCGAGATCAAGACTATTTAAGCTTATAGGAAGGATGGAGTAATGAGGTGGAGCTGCAGCAAGCGACTAGCATATATGGTGGCTAACATACGCAAATGAGAGCGAGAAGAGAAGGCAAAGCACGGTCGATAAAAGTATGATCAAGAAGTGATCCTATGGCAACCTACGTCAAGCATAACTCCAACACCGTGTTCACTTCCCGGACTCCGCCGGAAAGAGACCATCACGGTTACACACACGGTTGATGTATTTTAATTAAGGTCAACTTCGGGTTTTCTACAACCGGACGTTAACAAATTCCCATCTGCCCATAACCACGGGCACGGCTTTCGAAAGATAATACCCTGCAGGGGTGTCCCAACTTAGCCCATCACAAGCTCTCACGGTCAACGAAGGAATAGACCTCCACCCGAGACGTTCCGATCAGACTCGGTATCCCGGTACAACAAGACATTTCGACAGGGTAAAACTAAACCAACAACACCGCCCGAATGTGCCGACAAATCCCGATAGGAGCTGCACATATCTCTTTCTCAGGGCACACTCAGATGAGCAATCCGTACAACTAAAACCAAACCTCGAGTTTCCCTGAGGGGGCGCTGAACATGGCTCTAGTTCGGACCAACACTCAGAGGAGCACTGGCCCGGGGGGGTTAGAATAAAGATGACCCTTGAGTCTGCAGAACCCAAGGGAAGGTGGTAGGTTGTTAGTGCAAATGGTAAAACCAATGTTGGGCATTGCTGGAAGAGCTTTACTTAAGGCGAACTGTCAAGGGGTTCCCATTATATCCCAACTGTGTAAGGAACGCAAAATCCGGGAACATAACACCGATATGACGGAAACTAGGGTGGCAAGAGTGGAACAAAACACCAGGCATAAGGCCGAGCCTTCCACCCTTTACCAAGTATATAGATGCATTAATTAAATAAGATATATTGTGATATCCCAACAAGTAAACATGTTCCAACAAGGAACAACATCTCCATGTTCCAACAAGGAACAAACTTCAATCTTCACCTGCAACTAACAATGCTATAAGAGGGGCTAAGCAAAGCGGTAACATAGCCAATCAACGGTTTGCTAGGACATGGTGGGTTAGAGGTTTGACATGGCAATTCGGGAGGCTGACAAGCAAATGGTAGGCATCGTAGCATTGGCATAGCAAAAGAGCGAGCAAACTAGCATAGCAAAGATAGTGGTGATTTCGAGGGTATGATCATCTTGCCTGAAATCCCGCAAGGAAGAAGAACGAGTCCATGAAGAAGACAAACGGACGTAGAAGAACGGATCCTCACAACCTCGACGTTATCGGAACCAACCCGAAGAAGCAAACACCGGAAAAGAAGCACACAACATAGTAAACAACCACCACAACAACATGGCACGATGCACAATCGAGTATGATGCATGTCCGGTTTAATGAAACATGGCATGGCAAAGTGCAACAAACAACACTACAAGTTAAGTGGAGCTCAATACGCAACGAGTTGCTTATTGATGAAACACCACGACACGTTATTTAGTTTGATCTCGTTTATGTACTCAACAATATTAAATGTTGGTTAACATGGCAAGAGGGTGAAGCAAAGTAAAACTACCTATCTAGTCAAGTTTAAATGAGGCCGGAAGCAACGAACAACAATTCCGGAAACTCCCCATATGCATATTTAGGTATGGTACTGTTCTGCCCTAAACACAATTTTAGAGTTGTTTAAGATGCAAATAAAGGCCACCATGATAAACTAGGCAAAATTCTACCCCATTTACATATAAAGTTTATTTAAATCGGAGCTACGGTTATTTAGTTATGAATTAAACCGTATTAGCATGGCATAGGGGCAAATTAATGCAAACAACATTTTAAACATTTTTAAACATAGGTGAAAGTTGGATAGTATTAATCTACACGAAATTCTGAGCAAGTTTCATATATAAAACATTTTAATCTGATGCACGGTTAGAGGGTTATTAAATGCATGAACTAGGGGGACTATACTGCAAAACTGCCAATGCACTGGATAATGAACAAATTCGCAGGACCCGAAGAAAAATACATATCAGGCTGAAACTGGAACAAGGCAGGCGCTGGGGCGGATCACCCATGGGCCTGGCCCGGTCGGAGGGAGAGGCAGGCCAGCTGGGCTGGCGCGGTGCGGAGGAGGTGGCCCGGCTGGGCCTGGCGCTGCGGCCCACGCGGCTGGCGAAGGGAGCTGGGGAGGAGGCCGAGCGAGGCCGGCGCTGGAGATGGGCCCGGGAGCGCGGCCCGAAATGAAGAGGAAGGAGGCCGGCGAGCTGGGCCAGACTCGGGCGTGGCCCACGTGGAGGCGCGGCGCGGTCAACGCAGATGGATCGGGCTCCTCCCGATCTGGCACAGGGAGCGATGACTCCGGTGAAGCCGTGGTCGGCGGCGCGGTTCCGGCAGAGATGTGCTCCGGCGAGGGGAGGCCGGCCGTGAGCAGGAAGGGGCGGATCCCGGCGCATGATGACCGGATCTGGCGACAGCGGCGCCGGACGGGGCTCCAAGTCGCAGGGCGGCGCGCTCCGGCGAAGGTTGCAGGCGAGGTCGCCGGTGGAGAGACGCTAGGCGGCGGAGGCGCGGATCGAGGGGCTCCTCCCCTCGACCGGCTACGGGAGCGAGGAGGCGCGGGGTGCCTGCAGGCGGCGGCGGAGATCCGGGCTCGCGCAGGCCCCGGATGGGCTCCGCGGGCCGGCGGCGAAGTGGGGCGACGCGGAAGCCGGTTGGGACAGGTGGCGGCCGCGGGTTGGAGGAGAGCGGCGGCGGGGCTGAGGTGGCGCGCTCCGATTGGCTGGAGTGAGGTGGCGCGTGGGGGCGGACATGTCTGGTGCAGCGCGAACGCGTCCGGTGGCGCGGGGAGGAGTGGATCTAGGGTTTAGACTGCGAAATGATCCGAAATTTCGGGGAGGGGTGCTCTTTTATAGGTAGAGGGAGCTAGGAAGCTCCAAATGAGGTGCGGTTTTCGCCCACGCGATCGTGATCGAACGACCGAGATGATGGAACAGAGTTATGTGGGTTTTGTGCCAAAATGTAAGGGTGTTGGGCTGCAACACACACGAGGCCTTCTCGGTCCCTCGGTTAACCGTTGGAGTATCAAACGAAGTCCAAATGATACGAAACTTGACAGGCGGTCTACCGGTAGTAAACCAAGGCCGCTTGACAAGTCTCGGTCCAATCCGGAAATGTTTAATCCCCACACAAGAAATAAAGGTAGAAATGATCGCCGGAGGAGAACGAAGCGCCGGAATGCAAAACGGACAACGGGGAAAATGCTCGGATGCATGAGACGAACACGTATGCAAATGAAATGCACATGATGACATGATATGAGATGCATGACACGCAAGCAATGACAACGCAACAACAGCGAAAAACTGCACGACACCTGGCACATCGGTGTCGGGGCGTTACAGCACTCCACCACTATGAGAGGATCTCGTCCCGAGATCTAGAATGGCACCGGAGGGAAAACAGAAGAGAAAGAGAAGAGGTAAAACTAAGTTGCTTCTTCGACAAAAGAGTGAAACCAAAGAACCTTGAGAGGTTGAACAAATTGAAAGAAAGAATACAAAGGAGATGAACGAGATTGCAAACAATCCGTTAGAAAGAGGAACAAGGAACATTACGAGAACTTGAAGGTTGCAAAGACATGAATCAAGAGTTTAATGGACAAGATAGAATTCGAAACCACTCCGGTTAAAACAAGATGAGAGGGGAAGAATTCGGGCAGTACTCCGATTGAACATGGAAGGAATAGAACATGAACTTGAGAAGATGGGATGTTACTTGATGAAATCAACAACACACTGCCTCCGGAACTATTGAAAGAATGGCACAATGGGTAAGAAGGATTTCAGACAGCTCTCCAGTTGAGGAAGGAGGGAAAACTTGATAAGATTAGAGAACTCGAATGAAAACACGACACTCCGGTTAAATGGATAAGCAAGAAAAGAACACGATCCTCACAAATCGAGATGGTGAGTGAAAAGAGCAACGTCACAATGCCTCCGAAAGAAATAATAGAAGATATATCATTGGAATAACAGAATGGAGAAGAAAATGCCAACTTCTGCCACAAATGAGTTTGGAAAGCATCCTTGCAAAGAAGAATTGAACGGAGTTGTTGGAAAATCAACAACGAAAAGCACAAGCTTGTAGTGGGCTTATGGAAAACATCTCAAAATTATGAGGTGACAACCAGCCACTAACGGAAACAATTGCTTGCTTGAGATCAACGAAGAGATGAAAACTTCTTCCACCAAGATGATAAAGAGATAACTTGGATCATTGGCAAGCACCACAAATAGGAACATTCCCAATGGAAGGCTTTTAGGTGAAATATGACACAAGATAACTCCAACAACGAGGTTGATGGATTTAAAAATAACTCATTCTTAACAACATGTGAATCATGGAACATGAACTCAAATTATCAAGAATGACATAATACCACCTCCAAAATATGGTAGAAAGAATTGCACTCCGGATTACCATATGAAGAAAGCTTGAGCTCCTTAGGAAAGAATCTCGATGAAAACTTTGAGAAGGGAATTAAATCCTTGATGAACCATCATGTAGAACCTCCATGAAGAACTCTGGTAAACAAAAGGAATGAAAAGAAAGAGAAATTGAAAACACAAGGTGAATCCTTGCAATGATTTAGATGGATCTCCGTGATAATTAGAGCTTGGAACTCTGGGAAAAAGAGAAGATGAAACAAATGAAACCGAGAATTTTAAGGGCCTCCGGAATAAAGAATTAATCACTTGGATGAACAAGAATAAGAATTATGTTATGCTTATCCTTCACCAATTAAATTGACGACAATCAACGGATTTGGCATACTACTTATTCTCGTAGAAAGGATTAAAAGAGATATAGCGTAAACTTGAGAAGGTCTTCAACGAACCACCGGTAGGATTGGAACAACAAATGAATTGATATGATGAACAAGGAAGAGAGATCTTGAAAGAACCACCGTAAGAATTGAAAATGATCGAAGTAGGGGTGCATCACCGGTAAGAATTAGCAAATGAACGAAGGTGCTTGAGACAAACTAGATACATGAGAACAAAGAGATCAAGAACTGATTAGAGGATATTCGATAGATGCACCGGCAAGATAGGAGAATGATAACTGACGGCTGAGAATGAATAAACCTGAATTGATGGACTCCGGATGACATACTGAGAAGACTCTTGAATATCTCCTGATGGGTGAAAAAGATTCTCACAATCGAAAACAATTATGAGAGGATGGCAACAAGCTAGCACCATGAATCTTGAAGAGAATAGAG
Source organism: Triticum dicoccoides (assembly GCF_002162155.2). NCBI lineage: Eukaryota > Viridiplantae > Streptophyta > Magnoliopsida > Poales > Poaceae > Triticum > Triticum dicoccoides. The sequence goes on along the minus strand of NC_041382.1, from coordinate 629,716,947 downwards.
CAAGATTAAAGAGAAACTCTTCTTCGGTCTTCAAATGATGAGAATGACAACGAGAAACACCACCAAGAATTATTGAGGCACACCAGAAGAATCAAAAGCGAAGAGGTTGAGCCAACTATGAAAAGAATTTGAAAGATCTTGGAGAAAAGCATTTGACTAATGATAACTCATTCTTACGTCAAACTTGGAGAAGAATTTAGGATAGCTCTGGGAAAATAGAAGAGTCAGGTAAGATCCTGGGAAAAGACCTGTGGGTTAGGGCCCACTCAAAAGAACACCGTTGAAAAGATTTAAAAGAGATGTTGCACCGATTGAATTAAATGACTTGAATGAGATACCAATCTCGAAAGAGCTTGAACGAATGCAGAGTGGAAACACGAATCTTCGAGATATCTTGAGCACTCCGGAACAATTTAATAGCAAGAGATGGATGATTAAGAGGTGCACCGGCATAAGAAAAGCATTGGGAAAAAAAGAAAAGGAGTATGCTTAATACCAAAGCTTGAATTAAATCCACCGGAGAAGAAAAGAACGAGGAATGACAAACTTGAAGCTCCATTAGAATCTTCATGAGAATCACCGGATAAGAACATTGACGGAAAAGAATGGAGAAACTTCCCATCAATAAAATGGATACTTGAAGAAGAAATCTTAGTCCTTGAAGAAAAACAAAAGGGAGGGAGGGTGGGAAAAACAAAGGCAACTTGGAGACGGATGAAACAAACACCGTTGAGAAGAAGTGATAAATGATCTTGCAAATGTTGACGTGAACGGATCCACTTGAGGAGAGACACACCGGTTAAAAAAAAGAATTGACAAGACAGACTCGATGATCAAGAAGGATTAGTATTAACATAGGAATATGAGAACACCATTTGGAAAAGGTATGGAATCAACATTTGACTTCGAAGCAACTCGAATACCACAACTCAAAACAAAACAAAGGATTGGCTTGCAAAATAAGCCAGAACAAACATATGATAGAGATTTCGTCCGAAGTTTTCGTGGTGGGGCCTACACGGGCTCGACCGTACAGCACCATCATGTACAAGGCAGTGCACATGACATACGAAGCGTCCCCGAGTCGGCATAGCCAAGGACTCTTTAAGACACAACGAGACCACTGTAAAATCGACCGTGAATAGGCGGACCACTAGACGTCGAACCCCAATTTCATATCATACATCCGTCGGAAAGATATCCTAAGAGCTACTTGAATTCCCACCTATGAAACTCCCGAAATTTTCAGGTTATGCAATCAGGTGTTGGGGATACAGGGGAAGCATAATATCTCACCCAAAACTAACAAATCCTACATCCAGCTGTATCCATCCTTCAACACATAACCAAGAAACCTTCGGAAATCGTCTACCTCAACCTTCGAAAAGCATCCGTTATACAAGTCATGGCAATACTCCCGTACTCACCTCAGTACTGGGTTATCGGGGTTATCTCACCAACAACTGCATAAAAGAGATTTTCGATGTCGGCGTACTAAACTCAGGTATTCCAGAACTGCAACGATAAAATTATGACGACAACACCTCAGAGCTCAACTCCCTGGGACACTTCCACTAAACCCCTGACAGGAGGCACCAAGACAATGTTCTCATCATAAAACCATCGGAACGATTCCAAGATACCCGCGTGATCCTAAATTTTTTTTAGTGAAATTTGAGAAGAGAAGAGTCAAAACTCTACGTCAGGATGCCTTACCAGAGCGATGAAGAGACTGGGGAGTAAAAAGAATTCCTAACTCTCTGATAGATATAATCCTTAATGACTCAAAATATTTTTCTAGACACAACTCGGCCGCTAAAAACGATCAAGCAGTGGGGCTCCTAAGGTCGGGAAGGCTCTGATACCAACTTGTAACACCCTCGATGCGACTATATCTCCCACGTGTCGAGGCACGACTTAGAGGCATAATCGCATTGAAGGCATATGTCGCAAGTGAGGTAATCTTCACACAACCCATGTAATATAATAAGGAAAAGGATACATAGTTGGCTTACAATCGCCACTTCACACAATTACATGAATAAAGCATTACATCAACCAAATACAATTAGGGCCCGACTACGGAACCAAAATAAAAGAAGAACCCTAAATGCGACAAAGGTCCCCGATCGACCCCAACTGGGCTCCACTACTGATCAACTAGAACGGAAACAACACAAAGGACAAGATCTTCATCGAGCTCCTCCTGAGCTTGGTTGCGTCATTTGCACAGACTCATCAGCACCTGCAAGCTGGTTTTGGAAGTATCTGTGAGCCACGGGGACTCAGCAATCTCGCACCCACGAGATCAAGACTATTTAAGCTTATAGGAAGGATGGAGTAATGAGGTGGAGCTGCAGCAAGCGACTAGCATATATGGTGGCTAACATACGCAAATGAGAGCGAGAAGAGAAGGCAAAGCACGGTCGATAAAAGTATGATCAAGAAGTGAACCTATAGCAACCTACGTCAAGCATAACTCCAACACCGTGCTCACTTCCCGGACTCCGCCGGAAAGAGACCATCACGGTTACACACACGATTGATGTATTTTAATTAAGGTCAACTTCGGGTTTTCTACAACCGGACGTTAACAAATTCCCATCTGCCCATAACCGCGGGCACGACTTTCGAAAGATAATACCCTGCAGGGGTGTCCCAACTTAGCCCATCACAAGCTCTCACGGTCAACGAAGGAATAGACCTCCACCCGAGACGTTCCGATCAGACTCGGTATCCCGGTACAACAAGACATTTCGACAGGGTAAAACTAAACCAGCAACACCGCCCGAATGTGCCGACAAATCCCGATAGGAGCTGCACATATCTCTTTCTCAGGGCACACTCAGATGAGCAATCCGTACAACTAAAACCAAACCTCGAGTTTCCCCGAGGGGGCGCTGCACAGGGCTCTAGTTCGGACCAACACTCAGAGGAGCACTGGCCCGGGGGGGGGGGGGTTAGAATAAAGATGACCCTTGAGTCTGCAGAACCCAAGGGAAGGTGGTAGGTTGTTAGTGCAAATGGTAAAACCAATGTTGGGCATTGCTGGAAGAGCTATACTTAAGGCGAACTGTCAAGGGGTTCCCATTATAGCCCAACCGTGTAAGGAACGCAAAATCCGGGAACATAACACCGATACGACGGAAACTAGGGTGGCAAGAGTGGAACAAAACACCAGGCATAAGGCCGAGCCTTCCACCCTTTACCAAGTATATAGATGCATTAATTAAATAAGATATATTGTGATATCCCAACAAGTAAACATGTTCCAACAAGGAACAACATCTCCATGTTCCAACAAGGAACAAACTTCAATCTTCACCTGCAACTAACAATGCTATAAGAGGGGCTAAGCAAAGCGGTAACATAGCCAATCAACGGTTTGCTAGGACATGGTGGGTTAGAGGTTTGACATGGCAATTCGGGAGGCTGACAAGCAAATGGTAGGCATCGTAGCATTGGCATAGCAAAAGAGCGAGCAAACTAGCATAGCAAAGATAGTGGTGATTTCGAGGGTATGATCATCTTGCCTGAAATCCCGCAAGGAAGAAGAACGAGTCCATGAAGAAGACAAACGGACGTAGACGAACGGATCCTCACAACCTCGACGTTATCGGAACCAACCCGAAGAAGCAAACACCGGAAAAGAAGCACACAACATAGTAAACAACCACCACAACAACATGGCACGATGCACAATCGAGTATGATGCATGTCCGGTTTAATGAAACATGGCATGGCAAAGTGCAACAAACAACACTACAAATTAAGTGGAGCTCAATACGCAACGAGTTGCTTATTGATGAAACACCACGACACGTTATTTAGTTTGATCTCGTTTATGTACTCAACAATATTAAATGTTGGTTAACATGGCAAGAGGGTGAAGCAAAGTAAAACTACCTATCTAGTCAAGTTTAAATGAGGCCGGAAGCAACGAACAACAATTCCGGAAACTCCCCATATGCATATTTAGGTATGGTACTGTTCTGCCCTAAACACAATTTTAGAGTTGTTTAAGATGCAAATAAAGGTCACTATGATAAACTAGGCAAAATTCTACCCCATTTACATATAAAGTTTATTTAAATCGGAGCTACGGTTATTTAGTTATGAATTAAACCGTATTAGCATGGCATAGGGGCAAATTAATGCAAACAACATTTTAAACATTTTTAAACATAGGTGAAAGTTGGATAGTATTAATCTACACTAAATTCTGAGCAAGTTTCATATATAAAACATTTTAATCCGATGCACGGTTAGAGGGTTATTAAATGCATGAACTAGGGGGACTATACTGCAAAACTGCCAATGCACTGGATAATGAACAAATTCGCAGGACCCGAAGAAAAATACATATCAGGCTGAAACTGGAACAAGGCAGGCGCTGGGGCGGCTCACCCATGGGCCTGGCCCGGTCGGAGGGAGAGGCAGGCCAGCTAGGCTGGCGCGGTGCGGAGGAGGTGGCCCGGCTGGGCCTGGCGCTGCGGCCCACGCGGCTGGCGAAGGGAGCTGGGGAGGAGGCCGAGCGAGGCCGGCGCTGGAGATGGGCCCGGGAGCGCGGCCCGAAATGAAGAGGAAGGAGGCCGGCGAGCTGGGCCAGACTCGGGCGTGGCCCACGTGGAGGCGCGGCGCGGTCAACGCAGATGGATCGGGCTCCTCCCGATCTGGCGCAGGGAGCGATGACTCCGGTGAAGCCGTGGTCGGCGGCGCGGTTCCGGCGGAGATGTGCTCCAGCGAGGGGAGGACGGCCGTGAGCAGGAAGGGGCGGATCCCGGTGCGTGATGACCGGATCTGGCGACAGCGGCGCCGGACGGGGCTCGAAGTCGCAGGGCGGCGCGCTCCGGCGAAGGTTGCAGGCGAGGTCACCGGCGGAGAGACGCTAGGCGGCGGAGGCGCGGATCAAGGGGCTCCTCCCCTCGACCGGCTCCGGGAGCGAGGAGGCGCGGGGTGCCTGTGGGCGGCGGCGGAGATCCGGGCTCGCGCGGGCCCCGGATGGGCTCCGCGGGCTGGCGGCGAAGTGGGGCGACGCGGAAGCCGGTTGGGACAGGTGGCGGCCGCGGGTTGGAGGAGAGAGGCGGCGGGGCTGAGGTGGCGCGCTCCGATTGGCTGGAGTGAGGTGGCGCGCGGGGGCGGACATGTCTGGTGCAGCGCGGACGCGTCCGGTGGCGCGGGGAGGAGTGGATCTAGGGTTTAGACTGCGAAATGATCCGAAATTTCGGGGAGGGGTGCTCTTTTATAGGTAGAGGGAGCTAGGAAGCTCCAAATGAGGTGCGGTTTTCGCCCACGCGATCGTGATCGAACGACCGAGATGATGGAACAGAGTTATGTGGGTTTTGGGCCAAAATGGAAGGGTGTTGGGCTGCAACACACACGAGGCCTTCTCGGTCCCTCGGTTAACCGTTGGAGTATCAAACGAAGTCCAAATGATACGAAACTTGACAGGCGTTCTACCGGTAGTAAACCAAGGCCGCTTGACAAGTCTCGGTCCAATCCGGAAATGTTTAATCCCCACACAAGAAATAAAGGTAGAAATGATCACCGGAGGAGAACGAAGCGCCGGAATGCAAAACGGACAACGGGGAAAATGCTCGGATGCATGAGACGAAGACGTATGCAAATGAAATGCACATGATGACATGATATGAGATGCATGACACGCAAGCAATGACAACGCAACAACAGCGAATAACTGCACGACACCTGGCACATCGGTCTCGGGGCGTTACAGCCGCCCCATGCGTCGCCCTTCGGTTGGTCACCTCATCACCACTCGGCCGCCCCGCACGTCACCTCTCGGTTGTTCACCTCATCACCACTCCGCCGCCCCACGCGTCACCACTCGGTTGGTCACCTCATCATCACTCGGCCGCCCCGCGCGTCACCACTCGGTTAGTCACCTCACCACCACTCGGCC
>NC_041382.1:629704985-629710269 GCF_002162155.2 Triticum dicoccoides | reverse complement strand
GCGCATCGCCATCGGTTGGTCACCTCATCACCACTCGGCCGCTCCGTGCGTCGCCACTCGGTTGGTCACCTCATCACCACTCGGCCACTCCGCGCGTCGCCACCTTCAGACAACTAAGTCATTCTACATGCACTACATTCTATTATTTCCGCATTCCCAAGTATCATGTTATTCACACATCACATTAACTCGGAGGCCACGCCACCAAGTGTACCTCTATGCTTGGCTGCTTATTTTCACCCGAGTCCAACTTCCATTCTTTCGCATCCATCATTCACGAACACCATGTGTTCTTCATTTGGAGTTTGCATAGGTCCTCCGAGGCTGCAACTCAGTCAAAACACTACACTTCTGTTTTATTTGACTCAGCACTTTGACAAGTTTGAACGGATCCTTCGCTCTTTCAGACTCTTGCTGGTCAACCAGCAAGCCCCTTGCACTCCCAGTGGGTGTCTATGGGTGTTATTCACACAAATCATTTGAACGCATTAAATTTCCTCGAGAAATTATTTCGTTGGCTTGTGCAATTTTTTACATAAGCTACGTGATCACTCGACGGCCCTATGCGCCAACTTCATCGCTGCCCGGACTCGTTCACCGTACCAGTTCTAGCACGCCACAACATCGACATTGTCGCTCTGTTGACTTCAAACACATCCGACCAACCCCTCTGTGGAATCCTCTTCATCATATCAATGATATAGACCTCGTCGAGCATGAGACAGATAAGTCCCTTTTATAATTAAACTTCACACTTCAATCCTTTGCGAGTTTGCCTCTTTCGAGCATCACTCGGAAGCTTCTCCTCATCTTTACCCGAGTCCGACTCGATGAATTGCAAATCATCCATTCAAAATTATATTTCTCGTATTCCAACATGTCCGTTGTCGAAGCCTGTAGTACGCTCGGGAGCTATGCCGCACGCGGGGCCTGCATCTCATTTGGAATGACACTCTCCTGAGTGGTCGATTACTTCATTACTAGTCGGATCCTTCACTTCAACAAGTGCATCCAATCCGCCACTTTGACAAATTTTATGATCACCCACACACTCTGCGCGCCATCTTCATTTCTACCCAGACTCAGTTGTCACGCCGGTCTTGTTGCGTCGCAACCACACTACACCGACCTCGTCACTACATTAGCTTTGAACGCATTCGGCTAACTCCTTCGAAGACAATTTCAGCCACTTGGCTAGACACACAATCTTTCACTCGGCCGCCCCGCGCGTCGTCACTTGGCCACGCCGCGCGTCGTCACTTGACCACCCCGCGCATCACCCCCTTGGCTGGACACGTAGTCCTTCACTCGGCCACCCCGTGCATCCTCACTCGGCCGTGCCGCGCATCGCCACTCGGTTGTGCACATCTTCACCACTCGGCCTCCCCGCGCGTTGCCACTCAGTTGTGCACGTCTTCATCATTCGACCAACTCACACATCATGACTCGGCCGTCCCGTGCGTCGCCACTTGGTTGGGCACGTCTTTCGCACTCGACCGCTCCACGCGTCATCACTCGGTTGTACATATCATCGCCCCCTTGGGCGCCTCACGCATCACCATCAGTTGGACATGTATTTACCTCTACACCCTCAGCACGAGAACGACTAAGTTACTCATATGATCAAACCTTATATCACACTCTGTAGCAAGCTTACCTCTTTCGAGCATCACTCGGGGGCTACGCACATCCATTGGCCATGTTCCCTCAGGGGTTACGCCCATTAGATCAACCCATTGATCACATCAGGAATATCTTTCTAACCATACATGCTCGTTCCGCCGAAAATCTATAAGGGTAGTACTGTCCACTCGGACGATCGCCCAAATCAATTCTTGAAGTCATCTTCAGGACTGCAAAATGGTGAAAATGACGCTCCTCTACGGATACACTTGGCCCTTATCCTAGGCTCCAAGGTATTAGTTTCACAAACTTGGACTCAGAGATGGCATGTGTTGGTGTTCCCCCGGGATAATGAGTGGCATCTCTACGGAGAATCAACCCACACAGTAGCCTCGCCATTTTGGTTTCATGGCACATCCATGTCAGACCACTAGTCTATCTCCTCCGGGAAACATACGAGTGCCACCAAGTTTTTCCTCGCAGTCAACATACTCTGATCAGTCGGGAAGCACGTCCACTCGGACAAATACCCCTTTCATGCAAAGGGCTGAAAACAAAACTCCTCTTCAGATACAATGTACTCTTACAAATACCCCCTTCATGCAAAAGATGACGGTCAATATAAGAAGTACTACTGGAACGGTTACTCCCTGGAGTGTCCAGCATTTTTCTACAGTCGGTAGTTTCAAGGCCGAATTCTTTCCTCGTGCCGAGAGCACGAAGACTCACCTGATTGACCAAGTTCCAGGTTGAATTTATTTACAGTGCCAAGTGCACGAAGATCAGTTCGACTGACTCAGCTCCAGGCTGAGCTTATTTACCATGCCAAGCGCTTGGAGATCCATCCGATTGACTCAATTTCAGACAAAGATGTTTACCATGCCGACTGCATGGAGGTTTACCAGGAGACTTAAACCCTCTGCCAGACTCATCTAGTCCGACAAAGGCTCGGGGACTACACCCAGTGGGTGCACTCAGCGTGCCCCCACTGAAAGAGAACTCAAAAAGAAACATTTTGCTCGATGCAAAACCACCTCCAGAATTACCTGACCTCTGAGTCAGAGAAGAACAAGTTCGATCAGTACCAGCTAAGAAGATTTTTAGTTCTCAGACCCCCGCCGACTGACCGCAGTCGACGGCAGTCTCGGGGACTACACCCAGTGGGTGCACTCAGCATGCCCACACTAGAATGGTATCCACTCGGAACGGTCTGCCCGGTCCGAGTGACGGCCAAATAGCAAAAAAAGACACGTTCCAAGCGTGAAGAAATTCTGAGTAATCAGTTACTCGATGTAGGACCAGCTCCAAATCACTCCAAAAAATTGCTATAAGGTGAGTTTAACACTCCTCCGTGGACCCATTTGAGCTCATTTCACTCGGACACCATGCATTCTGGAATCCATCAAGGCAACACATGGAGATAAGATCGTCGGGTGACCAGAGGGAGTTCATAAGTGCCTCTGTAGCACTCGACTCATCTGGGAATTCACCTCGACTCGACCCGCTCAACCTCGACCGATGCGGGGGCTAATGACGAGGACATGTATTGGGGGTAGGGTAACATGCCTGACCTAAAGGCCCTACCCGTGGACACCGTATACTTTTGTACTGGGCCCCTGGGCCAGATCGCCGTCCAGATGTACCGCAACTTGAAATTCACTCGGACAGCGACAACCACTCGGAACACGGCACTTCACTCAACGAGCTCATTCCACTCGGCCGTGTAACTCACTCGGACATGCAAAGACCAATAGTCAGCATGACAGTTTTGTAGTGGGCAGGCATTATGGCATTGATGCTCCACCGTGTAACATAAGGGGTGAGGGGGTGGCGCACTCTATATAAGCCACCCCCACCACTAGACTAGGGGACTTTTTCTTCCACATCTCTCTCTCTTTCTCACCATTTAGCTTGAGGCATGGAGATCCGTTCTCCTCTCTCTCTCTCTCTCTCTCTCAAATACACCATGTAATCTCCGGATATAGACGAAGATAAAACAAAGCCTCTCCGGAGCACGAGACGTAGGGCTGTTATGTCCACCATGAGAGGCCCGAACTCGCAAAAACCACCGTGTCACCCATTTGCATCTCGATAGATCATGCTCCATTACCCTATACCTTATTATTGTCGGAATCGTTCCCACGACATGAGCCAACATGGGTATCCAGATCCTGCTGTTGGTTATTGACCGAAGAGTTGTCTCGGTCATGTCTACATGTCTCCCGAACCCGTAGGCTCTACACACTTAAAGTTCGCTGATGCTAGAGTTGTAGAGATATTAGTATGCGGTTAACCGAAAGTTGTTCGGTGTCCTGGATGAGATCCCGAATGTCACGAGGAGTTCCGGAATGGTCCAGAGGTAAAGATTTATATATAGGAAGTCTAGTTTCGGCCACCGGGAGAGTTTCGGGAGTCATCGGTATTGTATCGGGACCACCGGAAGGGTCCTGGTGTCAGGACCCCGATTCCAAGTCACACCGATCTAGCCGGTAACACCTCATATCACTTTGCGGCCTCATGCACGGTATTCCCACGGGTGTCGCCTTACCATGGCCCGGGACCGCTTGCGCCTTTTGGCTCACGTATATGATAGTGTCGCTAGCATCCATATGACAGAGAACCCGGGCCGACATGGCTAGTCGTGAACCCAAAGCGGCACTAACCTATGGGGACATGCATACATGAATCACATCGAGCATGTCGGTCAGCAGCGTGTGAATCCGGGCTGTAGCACTGGGCTAACAGGACTCCGGGAACCCGGGCTGTAGCAGGCTAGGCAGGACTCCAGATGTCACCGCGTGACATTTCCCAAAAGGGACAGACACATGAACGAAGTGAAGCACATGCCGGCCAGTCAAGTGTCCTGAGCAGTAGTGCTGGGCCATCAGGACTCCGGTGAACCGGGCTGTAGCGGACTACTATGGCTCATGGAAGCACTAGACTACATTTCCACATAAGAGAGGCTGCCAAGGATAAACAACTAGATTGTCGGATCCCACACATACCAAGCATTTCAATCATACACATAGGCAACCTAGAAGTCCATTACCGCGGACACGGCTATTCGAATAGATGATGTTAACCCTGCAGGGGTTTACTTCTTCACACACGCTCTCACCACTTACCGCCGTTTACACGACATGTACTCGGCAACCTTCAAGCGGAAGCCCAACGAGGGTGTCGTCCACGGCCTACCTAAACACTCAAGTCTCTAGTCCAGGTTTATTGCCTATCTAGGTTCCATCCGCAGGGAGTCCGGCCGAGGTTTCCACATACGGCCCCGGACGATGTGTACAGGGTTCCGAGACACCAAACGGGCGCCCGCCATGCCCGGCCACGGTGTATCTACCGCATCATAGCCCACCCCTAGGGTCAGCGCTACGCACGGCCGCCAGCACATATCCTATAAACACCAAAAACTAGTTGCAACTCCTGGACAGGGGACAACACTACTAGGAAAAGGGCTATAGATGGAATTGACACTAATGGCGCACCAGACATGTGGTGCGCCATTACTATATACTAATGGCGCACCATGTGTTGGTGCACCATTAGTGTGCAAATACTAATGGCGCACCACATCCACGGTGCGCCATTAATAAAAAAAATTAAAAAAAATTCATCAAAATTACTAATGGCGCACCGTGGGAGTGGTGCGCCA
>NC_041382.1:629703674-629704540 GCF_002162155.2 Triticum dicoccoides | reverse complement strand
TAGTAAAAAAAGTTATTTAATTTTTTTTTCAAAACTACTAATGGCGCACCGTGGGAGTGGTGCGCCATTACTAGTTGAACTAGCAATGGCGCACCACCCCCACGGTGCGCCATTAGTAACTTGGCCACCACTTCAACCGAATGCACCCCCCTTGTGGACCGCTTTTCAGTTTAAAAAAAATAAACAAAAATGATGGAAATGTCAAAAAAATAAAAGAAAATAAGTTTCCCATGTGATATGTGGTCTAGTTGTTGTAAAATTTACAAATATGAATTTCGACTTTATTTGCGAAATCTCTCGAGAATTTGTAAAATGGGCATAACTTTTGCGTACGAACTTGGATGAAAAAGTTTTTTATATGAAAAATCATCTACTCAAAAAGTTACATCCGAATTTAACTGGGGGAACCGTGTTAAACATTTTCAAAATCCTCAAAAACCTAACAGAAAAAAGATACGGGGCTTTTAAGATCGGGAGAGGCAAAAACATTCCAAAAAAATCAAACTTACTAATGGCGCACCTACCCATGGTGCGCCATTACTATCTTCCCGCCTTCAAAATTCAAAATAAGTCAAAAAATAAAAAAAAGTTACTAATGGCGCACCTGCCCATGGTGCGCCATTAGTATCTTCCCGCCTTCAAAATTCAAAATAAATCAAAAAAATAAAAATAAAATAGTAATGGTGCACCTGCCCGCGGCGCGCCATTACTATGCCATATATATGGCTGGGCGTGGTCCTCTCCTCCTTCATTTTTCTCCTCCACCCCACCTCTCCTCCACTCCATCTCCTCTCCTCCACTCCATCTTCCCTTCTCTCCTCCGCCATACTACCCTCCTCCTCTCCCGCGACCTCCTCCTCCTCCTC
>NC_041382.1:629685368-629703358 GCF_002162155.2 Triticum dicoccoides | reverse complement strand
CCTCATGGTTTCTCCTTCCTCCTCTCCGATGCTCTGGTGAACTCCTCTCCGGCGACCTCCTCCTCCTCCTCTCCGGCGACCTCCTCCTCCTCCTCTCCGGTGAACTCCTCCTCCTCCTCTCCGACGATGTAGGCGAGCGCCTCTCGGTGACCTCCTCCTCCTCCTCTTCGGCGAACTCCTCTCCGGCAAAAGAACACGGCAAAAGAACATACAAGATCCAAAAACAGGAACAAAATTTGAAATAATGTCGTGCCAAAAAACAAGCAAAAAAACGAGCAAAAAATGGGCAAAAAAATCACGATCTAGATCCAAATTCAAAATTCAAAAATAGCAATGGCGCACGGTGGGGGTTAGATGGTGCGCCATTACTATTTTCCCGCCTTCAAATTTCAAAAATACTAATGGCGCACCGTGGCCTATACTAATGGCGCACCACTGGCCTATACTAATGGCGCACTGTGGCCTATACTAATGGCGCACCAGTGGTGCGCCATTAGTAAAAAATACTAGTGGCATGATACTAATGGCACACCAGTGATGCGCCATTAGTAGGCAAAACTGGTGCGCCATTAGTAGCCCTTTTCCTAGTAGTGCAAGGGTGATCAAGAAGCCAAGAGGGTCCATTGGTCTCGGGCCCAATGCGTGGTAGTAACTGTTTCATGGATCACAAACACAAAACTCAGTTCCTAAGAACGGTTTCAATGAGACAACCCACCATGTACTCCTACATGGCCTCTCACCGCTACCTTTACCAAATCGTGTTCACACACTTAGCTCACACGTAGTAGGACATGTTCATCACTGTTCCAATTCATCCCCGATGAATCAGACCTGACTCAACTCTAAGCAATAGCAAGCATGACAAACAAGCATGGATGAGTAGACACATCAGGGCTCAAAAAACTCCTACTCATGCTAGTGGGTTTCATCTATTACTGTGGCAATGACAGGTCATGCAGAGGAAAGGGGTTCAACTACCGCAACATGTAACAGTTGAATCGTTGTTGTCCTAATGCAGTAAAAGAGAGCAGGAGCGAGAGAGTGGGATTGTATCGGAATGAACATGGGGGTTTTGCTTGCCTGGCACTTCTGAAGATAGTATAGCTCTTCATCGGTGTCATCGAACTCATCGTCAAAACCACATTTATCGAGAGGGGACAACTTCCGGCAATAAAGAAGGAAACACAATCAATGCAATGCAATAATATGATGCATGCTCATGACATGGCAATATGCTATTGATTGAACTAATGCAACTAGCAACCATATTAAATGAAGTTGGTTTGAACCCTAGGTTCAAATTCAAACCCCATATGTGCTTTCTTAAATGCCATTTAATTGAATTGTCCTAAACAGAGGATATAAGTTGCTCTAACATGCATGAAAATGGTACAGATCGATTCCTTGAATTTTTCTCATAATTTTTCATATATAATTTATTTCATTTGGAGTTACGGTTGATTTTCTATGATTTTTAGAAGTTTAGGCAATTTTCTGGAATTTCCTGAATAAAAATAAATCCAGAAATTACATTATTGCATCAGCATTACATCATGCTGACCTTAGCAGGTCAACAGGGCTGCCCCGGGTCAAACCTGACCAGTGGGGTCCACTAGTCAGTGAACCAGTGCTGGCTAGGGTCGCTGACGTGTGGGCCCAGTCAACTGCCTCGTCAGCATGGTCAAAGCTGACGTGTGGGCCCATCGTGGTTAGTTAAACTTAAACAGAAAGTAGACTAAGTTTAATTAGATGGTGGGGCTCAGCTGTCAGTGTCAAAGGGTTAGACTAATAACATAATTAGTACTAATATAATCTGCCACATCAGCGGTCGACGCCGGCGACCACAGCAATGGCCGAAACTCGCCGGAGTTGCTCAGGACGGCTGTACGGAGCACCATTTCGCGCGTGGTTTGCGGCTACGGTGAGCTGGAGGCGCGACACATCTTCTAGAGCACGCGGGGCGAGCTGGGGTGGCCGGTGGCAGCGACGCCAGTGAGCTGGGCGGCGGCCGGAGCTCGGCTGGTTTCGGGTGTGGGGCAGAAGCTCGATTTAGAGCGAACGTAGGGCATGGGCAGAAGCTACGGGGCAGCAGGGACTCGACCGGGTGCTCATATGCGGTGTTGGCCGACCTTAACGATGACGGCGACATTCACGGTGGGAGCAAGCTTCGGCGGAGATGGGGAACGAAGTTGAGAGCATAATCGAGAGAGGGAGGAGACATGTTCGACGCGGAAGCTCACAGAGAGGCTACCGGAGGGGTCGGTAGGCTCGGGGACGCGTTGAGGAGAGCACATGGTCACTGGTGATCTCGGTGGACCGAGGAAGAAGAAGGCGTCGGGGTCGGTGCTTGGAGGCATCCGGCGTCGCGTGAGTCGTCGAGGAGGCATAGACGATGGAGGCAGAGCTCATGGGCACGTCAGAGGGGCGAGGGGTGGCTCTGGTGACGACTATGGCGAACGGCGGCGAGGATGGCACTCAGCCATCGCAGGAGAGGATGAGGGAGACGAGGGGGAGAGAGGGGAGAGGTGCAGGGGGGTGCTGGGCGTCTTCGTGGCGCTCGAATGGGGACGAGGAGGCAGTAGGAGGTGGAAGCAGGAGGTGGCTGCGGGTGCGCGCGCCGGTGACACGCCTCTGCCTACTGGCAGAGGTGGTTGATGACTGGCACAAGCCAGGTGGGCTGGGCCAGCACAGGTGAGGCCCAGGTGTGTTTCTCTCTCTCTCTGTTTATTTTCTTTTCTATTTTTCTGTAATCTTTGTGGCTTTTCTAAAAATACCTAGACCCTTTCAAAAATCACCAAACTGAACATGGAACATTTCAGTTTAGGATTACTTGGGCATTTAATATATTTACTAGCATTTAAATGCCCAAATTTAAATAACATATGATTTAATCCAGAGCCCAAATATGTCATGCAAAAAATGTGCATCACCTCTGGTTACTGTTTCCAGCTTTTTCGAAGAATGATGAAATTTTTTTAAAGCCATTTGGATTTACTGGAAATATTTTGGTTGAACCTAGTGAATTCCTTTAATGCTAGGGTTTAGGCAATCCCCATTTCAAGTTTCTTTCACAGTTTAAACATGATGCACACATGAAGTTACCCTAGTGCAATGCCAAAAGCTAGGGATGTGACAACTCACCCCCACTAAACATGAATCTCGGCCCGAGATTCAAGACGTGAGGTAAGAAGGAAGGGGGGCACAAGACCAACACGATCTTCACGATCCAGGTTGCACCTCAAAAGGTTGTTGATTCATTGCATACGTTGATCTTGACATCCTCGCTTTTGAGATCTTCATCCACGCGATGATGACAGAAAGAAACTATACTAAGATTGATCTTCTCGAAGATTGAGCTATAAAAGATCCACTCGTGGAATCAGATGTTGAAACATCTTGAGTTGAGACACATAACACATCGAGAGGGATGGAAGAACAAACTACAGGGTTTGATTTGTGGGCAGCAATTCCACTCTTAGAAAGATGGTGGATGGTGTCAAGGTGGCGAGGAAATAATTGCCATGGTCCCGTAATGGGGCACCTTGGGAAAGGTGACTCGTTGGATTGTTCCCTTAAGTGGCAAAAGAATTACTTTTGATCCATAAATCATTCAAACTCTTCATACCAACTTAAAGCAATTTTCAATTGATCGTTTGAAAGAGCTCGAAGAAATGGCATACTCGGACTAGGATGAATGATGTGGACTACCTTGTTGGAGACAATGCAATGGATGATTTTCTTATCATCGGAGACGGATGGGACCCATGGTAAATCCATTTTTGAAGATGATCCTGGACAACTACTACTGAGGTGCAAGTTGGGAACAAAATGCAAATACTGGGAATGATTCTAGTAGCTGGGGAAAAACTCAACAATCGAGAGTGTTTCCAATGTTTCAATGGTTATAGAATCATCGAAGAAACTGAGAGCACAAGGATCTCTAAGGAACAACTTCTATAATAAGTCACACGAAATCCTCATGGAAAGATGGGCAAAGATACTATAATGACAGATCTTCCGCTAGGTGTGTCGGCCAGAATATCAACCCTGTCGGGACCTACATCATAGATCCTGGAAAAGTTCCAACCATCATATCTGCCTAAGATTCAAATCTGGTTGGTAATATGATATTTCAGACATCATGTCTGGTAAATAAAGTTTGCAACACAAACCGACGAGATGACGTTGCGAGATTCTCAGAAAATGAACTACGATAGTAAGCTCCAAAACATGAACCGGTTTTGCTACAAACCTGTGAACACGCTGTCCCAGAAAAGCATGACCACGTAGTAGTCTTATAATAAAACACTATCGAGTCCAGATGGGGAACCATCATCGAGGATATCGAAGTCCTTGCATAAGTCTAGCTCTTAAGAAGAAACTTCTTCTCCTTGAACAAATCAATCAGTGGCTTGGTGTGCTAGGGATTCATATAGAATGAAGGTTGCAAGTCTCCAGACCACAGAATACTTTGCACGTATGCGTGACTGACTTGGGATGATTCCAGAGAAGGCGAGACAAACTTTCCCAAATTCATGGTGGCAACTTGCTTCAAATGCACGTGAACTAGAGGAAGTCACTTCTAATACCAAACATATGCTTCATGAGCTAGCATGAAGAAATGCTTTCAAAGTTTCCAACACTAGCTTAATGTTCAACATGAATCATGGATAAGATGAAAATATTGTCGATGGGATCAACAACAGGTCATCCAGATTCCATGAAGATGGAATTACATAATTATGTGAACAAGGTGATAGCATTGGTCAGACCCAAAAGATATAACGGTGTATGCTCGAGGAAACAACCACGAGTAAGACAACATTATGAACATCGTTGGTTCTCATTTAACTTAACGATAGCCCACATTCAAATCAAGGTTTGGACAAGACGATAGATTCAACAACCGATCCCGAGGAACAATCGATGAAAATATCATCTTTCTTCAACACACACACAAGGATATCCCTTTGGAATGAACCGAGCCAGACAAGCTTTCATATTCCAACTCTCCAAGTTGTTGTTCAGCTTAACCAACTAGCTCAGGGTATCCAACGCAGATTCTTGGAGAAGGGGTGGTTTACAAGAAACCAACTTGATCACGAGCTCAACATAACAGTCAGGGGGCAACCTGGTGATACTTCCAAGGAAAAAATCAGAAAATCACGAACCACCGATATGTTTCTAAGCTCGGGAACAATCTTGCTTTTCAGAGTAAGACGATATGATCAAATAAGCAAGGAATTCAATCCTAACTCCAAGATCAAATAGTGCACCAAAAATAAGGACAAGGTAGCACGATCAATCCTAGAATAGTGATTCGATAACCAACACGCTAAGAATGATAATAATGTCCATTAGCTACCAAGCAACTAGTTGCTAGGAGTATTGATTTCACGCATCATGGTTCACATGCCGGCATTCCGGTTGCGAGAACACGGGACCGAGGAATGAAAAATGATGGTAAGAAGTATCATTGCGTCAAGAATTCATGAGAGAGGGTGCAATTCTCATGACAATCCTGACATAAAGGGGGTAATACTCCAGGGTAGAACAGAGCAAAAGCTGGATTGGCCTTTGATCTGTAGAACACAACTACTTTGACCCAATCCTGGATATGGATGAGGTACTGGAGTTTGTTTCTCCTAATCATTCCGGAATAGAATGGCTCAACGGACTACGAGAATAATAAACATCGATAACACAAATGCACAATTACTCCTGACTATCAATTGATAGACGATGGTCGGAATATAAATGAAGAGGGACAACTCAAGAGGACATATATCTTTCGGAGTTGTGGATGCATAGATTAATATGTCGAACCAAGTTCAACAAGTTTCTTCCAAATAACCCATGTAGAAAGGTAGATCTGGAAGAATCACAATTATGAATGGGGAACTTCTCAAGAGTACCCTGATTGTGATATTTTGGTTCAAAGAACTTCTGCCTTAATGGTTCATGGTATTTGGAAGAAGGAAATACCACGGACCTCGAGGACTGTCGCAAGGTTACTAATATCCTAAAGGAACTAGCAACACTATCAACATGAGGTAAGTAGGGTGAATCTCGGGTTCAAGAACCCATGAATAGAGTACCTCCTACTACATGGCATCACGGGATGTTTTCGAGAATAGTGGCCAGAATCACACACTGGGGATACAAAACACGGCTAGATCACTAGGTGACTCCCTAAAACACCTAGGTCCATAAAAATAGCTCCAACATATATGTCGAGGCAACAGAGTACCTCAACTCACCGATTAGTGTGATTAATCTGGCCTAGCTGGACATCAGGAACAGGAGGAAGGGGTTTGCAAATGCATCAGACTACTTACAAACCTGGGATGACTCGGATAGCATAACGGCTGTAAATTCTCAAAAATATTTGAGACATCCTGCAACATGGTGGCATAACCACTCAACATCATAATATCAAGGTTCCGAGACCAATTATGAACATACGAAAGTAGTAGAATCTGAACTGAGACTTGAACTCAACAATCCTAGGCAACTACGGTTTAGTGACACGTCATCCTGAGAGATAGAAGAGGAGCCTAGTACTTAACCCCATAGAAAAGATAAGATGACTCAGATCAGAAAGTCATAAGGTAAAGGAGTAAAAAGAGCCTTACGTTCCCTTCCACATTCAATTCCCTTATATAACTAAAGCAGTTCTAGACTCAACTTCGACTAGTTTGTCTTGGTAATCCTACAGGCAGTCAGGCTCTGATACCAAAGCTGTCAGGACCCCGATTCCAAGTCACATCGATCTAGCCGGTAACACCTCATATAACTTTGCGGCCTCACGCACGGTATTCCCACGAGTGTCGCCTTACCATTGCCCGGGACCATTTACGCCTTTTGGCTCACATATATGATAGTGTCGCTAGCATCCATATGACAGAGAACCCAAAGCGGCACTAACCTATGGGGACAGGCATACATGAATCACATCGAGCATGTCGGTCAGAAGCGTGTGAATCCGGGCTGTAGCACTGGGCTAACAGGACTTCGGGAACCCGGGCTGTAGCAGGCTAGGCAGGACTTCGGATGTCACCGCGTGACATTTCCCCGAAGGGACAGACATAGGAACAAAGTGAAGCACATGTCGGCCAGTCAAATGTCCTGAGCAGTAGTGCTGGGCTAGCAGGACTCCGGTGAACCGGGCTGTAGCGGACTACTATGGCTCATGGAAGCACTAGACTACATTTCCCCATAAGAGAGGCTGCCAAGGATAAACAACTAGATTGTCGGATCCCACACATACCAAGCATTTCAATCATACACACAATATGCTCGATATGTGTAAATACAACATGGCATCACAACATAACTCTACAACTCAAGTATTCATTCATTAGGCTCCGAGGAGCGAGATATTACAAACATGGGTCTCATGACCCAACAATCGTAGAATACAAATCAAGGCACATGCAGAAGCTTAACATGTCTGAGTACAGACATCTACAAATGAAAAAGGCTAAGAACCTGACTATCTACCAGATCCTGCCGAGGGCACAAGATCGTAGCTGAGGTATCTAGCTAAACGTCGAAGTCCACATGGAACTACTAGCGAGACTGAAGACTCTTTGCAAAACATAAATTAAGCAAACGTGAGTACAAAGGTACTCAGCAAGACTTACATCAGAACTAGCTACATATGCATCAGTATCAACAAGGGGTGGTGGTGGAGTTTGACTGCAGCAAGCCAGCTTTGACTCAGTGGCTAACCTGAACTACGACCACAAGAAACTCTTTTGAGGTGGTGCGCACGAGTCCACATATTCACCATTCAATACACCACTATGGATCCGCTCCCGTCTCCCTACGAGAAGGCCATCCATAGCACTCACACTTATCTTGCGAGTTTTAGAGTATCCACTTTCACTTGTCTATGAACTGTTATAGGTAACCCAGAAGTCCATTACCGCGGACACGGCTATTCGAATAGATGATGTTAACCCTGCAGGGGTGTACTTCTTCACACACGCTCTCACCACTTACCGCCGTTTACATGACATGTACTCGGCAACCTTCAAGCGAAACCCCAACGAGGGTGTCGGCCACAGCCTACCTAAACACTCAAGTCTCTAGTCCAGGTTTATCGCCTATCCAGGTTCCATCTGCAGGGAGTCCGGCCGAGGTTTCCACATACGGCCCAGGACGATGTGTACAGGGTTCCGACACACCAAACGGGCGCCCGGCATGCCCGGCCACGGTGTATCTACCGCATCATAGCCCACCCCTAGGGTCAGCGCTATGCACGGCCGTGAACACATATCCTATAAACACCAGAAACTAGTTACAACTCCTGGACAGAGGACAAGGGTGATCAAGAAGCCGAGAGGGTCCATTGGTTTCAGGCCCAATGCGTGGTAGTAACTGTTTCATGGATCACAAACACAGAAGTCAGTTCCTAAGAATGGTTTCAATGAGACAACCGACCATGTACTCCTACATGGCCTCTCACCGCTACCTTTACCAAATCGTGTTCACACACTTATCTCACACGTAGTAGGACATGTTCATCACTGTTCCAATTCATCCCCGACGAATCAGACCTGACTCAACTCTAAGCAATAGTAGGCATGACAAACAAGCATGGATGAGTAGACAAATCAGGGCTCAAACAACTCCTACTCATGCTAGTGGGTTTCATCTATTTACTGTGGCAATGACGGGTCATGGAGAGGAAAGGGGTTCAACTACCGCAACATGTAACAATTGAATCGTTGTTGTCCTAATGCAGTAAAGGAGAGCAGGAGCGAGAGAGTCGGATTGTATCGGAATGAACAAGGGGGTTTTGCTTGCCTGGCACTTCTGAAGATAGTATAGCTCTTCATCGGTGTCATCGAACTCATCGTCGAAACCACGTTTATCGAGAGGGGACAACTTCCGGCAATAAAGAAGGAAAAACAATCAATGCAATGCAACAATATGATGCATGCTCATGACATGGAAATATGTTGTTGATTGAGCTAATGCAACTAGCAACCATATTAAATGAAGTTGGTTTGAACCCTAGGTTCAAATTCAAACCCCATATGTGCTTTCTTAAATGCCATTTAATTGAATTGTCCTAAACAGATGATCTAAGTTGCTCGAACATGCATGAAAATGGTTCAGATGGATTCCTTGAATTTTTCTGATAATTTTTCATATATAATTTATTTCATTTGGAATTACGGTTGATTTTATATGATTTTTAGAAGTTTAGGCAATTTTCTGGAATTTCCTGAATAAAAATAAATCCAGAAATTACATTATTGCATCAGCATTACGTCATGATGACCTCAGTAGGTCAATCGGGCTGCCCCGGGTCAAACCTGACCAGTGGGGTCCACTAGTCAGTGAACCAGTGCTGGTTAGGGTCGCTGATGTGTGGGCCCAGTCAACTGCCTCGTCAGCATGGTCAAAGCTGACGCGTGGGCCCACCGTGGTTAGTTAAACTTAAACAGAAAGTAAACTAAGTTTAATTACACGGTGGGGCTCAGCTGTCAGTGTCATAGGGTTAGACTAATAACACAATTAGTACTAATATAATATGCCACATCAGCGGTCGACGCCGGCGACCACAGCAACGGCCGGAACTCGCCGGAGTTGCTCAGGACGGCGGTACGGAGCACCGTTTCGCGCGTGGTTTGCGGCTACGACGAGCTGGAGGCACGGCGCATCTTCTGGAGCACGCGGGGCGAGTTGGGGTGGCCGGTGGCAGCGACGGTAGTGAGCTGGGCGGTGGCTGGAGCTCGGCTGGTTGCGGGTGCGGGGCTGCAGCTCGATTTAGAGCGAACGAAGTGCACGGGCAGAAGCTACGGGGCAGCAGGGACTCGACCGGGTGCTCATATGCAGCGTTGGCCGACCTTAACAACGACGGCGACATTCGCGGTGGGGGCAAGCTTCGGTGGAGATGGGGAACGGAGCTAGAGAGCATAATCGAGAGAGAGAGGAGACAGGTTCGACGCGGAAGCTCACAGAGAGGCTAACGGAGGGGTCGGCAGGCGCGGGGACGCGTCGAGGACGGCACACGGTCGCCGGTGATCTCGGCGGACCGAGGAAGAAGAAGGCGTCGGGGTCGGCGCTTGGAGGCGTCCGGCGTCGCGTGAGTCATCGAGGAGGCGTAGACGATGGAGGCGGAGCTCATGGGCACGTCAGAGGGGCGAGGGGGTGGCTTTGGTGACGACTACGGCGAACGGCGGTGAGGATGGCGCTCGGCCATCGCGGAAGAGGATGAGGGAGACGAGGGGGAGAGAGGGGAGAGGTGTAGGGGGGTGCTGGGCGTCTTCGTGGCGCTCGAATGGGGACGGGGAGGCAGCAGGAGGTGGAAGCAGGAGGTGGCCGCGGGTGTGCGCGTTGGCGACACGCCTCTGCCTACTGGCAGAGGTGGGTGACGACTGGCACAAGCCAGGTGGGCTGGAATAGCACAGGTGAGGCCCAGGTAGGTTTCTCTCTCTCTCTCTCTCTCTTTATTTTTCTTTTCTATTTTTCTATAATATTTGTGGCTTTTCTAAAAATACCTAGACCCTTTCAAAAATCACCAAACTGAACATGCCCACTCTATAGAATATACCCAACATGGAACATTTCAGTTTAGGATTACTTGGGCATTTAAAATATTTACTAGCATTTAAATGCCCAATTTCAAATAACATATGATTTAATCTAGAGCCCAAATATGTCAAGCAAAAATGTGCATCACCTCTGGTTACTGTTTCCAGCTTTTTCCAAGAATGATGAACATTTTTTAAAGCCATTTGGATTTACTGGAAATATTTTGGTTGAACCTAGTGAATTTCTTTAATGCTAGGGTTTAGGCAATCCCCATTTCAAGTTTCTTTCAAAGTTTAAACATGATGCACACATGAAGTTACCCTAGTGCGATGCCAGAAGCTAGGGATGTGACAACTCACCCCCACTAAACAAGAATCTCGGCCTGAGATTCAAGACGTGAGGTAAGAAGGAAGGGGGGGGGCACAGGACCAACACAATCTTCACGATCCAAGTTGCACCTCAAAAGGTTGTTGATTCGTTGCATACGTTGATCTTGACATCCTCGCTTTTGAGATCTTCATCCACGCGATGATGACAAAAAGAAACTATACTAAGATTGATCTTCTCGAAGATCGAGCTATGCAAGATCCACTCGCGGAATGAGAAGTTGAAACATCTTGAGTTGAGACACAGAACACATCGAGAGGGATGGAAGAACAAACGACGAGGTTTGATTTGTGGGCAGCAATTCCACGCTTAGAAAGATGGTGGATGGTGTCAAGGTGGCGAGGAAATAATTGCCATGGTCCCGTAATGGGGCACCTTGGGAAAGGTGACTCGTTGGATTGTTCCCTTAAGTGGCAAAAGAATTACTTTTGATCCATATATCATTGAAACTCTTCATACCAACTTAAAGCAATTTTCAATTGATCTTTCGAAAGAGCTCAAAGAAATGGCATACTCGGACTAGGATGAATGATGTGGACTACCTTGTTGGAGACAATGCAATGGATGATTTGCTTATCATCGGAGTTGGATGGGACCCATGGTAAGTCCATTTTTGAAGATGATCCTAGACAACTACTACTGATGTGCAAGCTGGGAACAAAATGCAAATGCTGGGAACGATTCTGGTAACTGGGGAAAAGCTCAACAATCAAGAGTGTTTCCAATGTTTCAATGGTTATAGAATCATCGAAGAAACTGAGAGCACAAGGATCTCTAAGGAACAACTTCTATAAAAAGTCGCACGAAAT
This sequence comes from Triticum dicoccoides, assembly GCF_002162155.2. Classification (NCBI taxonomy): domain Eukaryota; kingdom Viridiplantae; phylum Streptophyta; class Magnoliopsida; order Poales; family Poaceae; genus Triticum; species Triticum dicoccoides. The sequence goes on along the minus strand of NC_041382.1, from coordinate 629,691,611 downwards.
CCTCATGGAAAGATGGGAAAAGATACTATAATGACAGATCTTCCGCTAGGTGTGTCGGCCAGAATATCAACCCTGTCGGGACCTACATCATAGATCTTGGAAAAGTTCCAACCATCATATCTGCCTGAGATTCAGATCTGGTTGGTAATAGGATATTTCAGACATCATGTCTGGTAAAGAAAGTTTGTAACACAAACTGACGAGATGACATTGTGATATTCTCAGAAAATGAACTACAATAGTAAGCTCCAAAACATGAGCCGGTTTTGCCACAAACCTGTGAACACGCTATCCCAAACAAGCATGACCACATAGTAATCTTATAATAAAACACTACCAAGTCCAGATGGGGAACTATCATCGAGGATATCGAAGTCCTTGCGTAAGTCTAGCTCTTAAGAAGAAACTTCTTCTCCTTGAACAAATCAATCAGTGGCTTGGTGTGCTAGGGATTCATATAGAATGAAGGTTGCAATTCTCTAGACCACAGAATACTTCGCACATATGCATGACTGACTTGGGATGATTCCAGAGAAGGCGAGACAAACTTTCCCAAATTCATGGTGGCAACTTGCTTCAAATGCACGTGAACTAGAGGAAGTCACTTCTAATACCAAACATATGCTTCATGAGCTAGCATGAAGAAATGCTTTCAAAGTTTCCAACACTAGCTTAATGTTCAACATGAATCATGGATAAGACGAAAATATTGTCGATGGTCTCAACAACAGGTCATCCAGATTTCCATGAATATGGAATTCCATAATTATGTGAACAAGGTGATAGCATTGGTCAGACCCAAAAGAAATAACAGTGTATGCTCAAGGAAACAACCATGAGTAAGACAACATTATGAACATCGTTGGTTCTCATTTGACTTGACGATAGCCCACATTCAAATCAAGGTTTGGACAAGACGATAGATTCAACAACCGATCCCAAGGAACAGTCGATAAAAATATCATCTTTCTTCAACACACACACACAAGGATATCCCTTTGGAATGAACTGAGTCGGACAAGCTTTCATATTCCAACTATCCAAGTTGTTGTTCAGCTTAACCACCTAGCTCAGGGTATCAAACACAGATTCTTGGAGAAGGGGTGGCTTACAAGAAACCAACTTGATCATGAGCTCAACATAACAGTCAGGGGGCAACCTGGTGATACTTCCGAGGAAAAAAATTAGAAAATCACGAACCACCGATATGTTTATAAGCTCGGGAACAATCTTGCTTTTCAGAGTAAGACGATATGATCAAATAAGCAAGGAATTCAATCCTAACTCCAAGATCAAATAGTGCACCAGAAATAAGGACAAGGTAGCACGATCAATCCTAGAATAGTGATTCGATAACCAACACGCTAAGAATGATAATAATGTCCATTAGCTACCTAGGAACTAGTTGCTAGGAGTATTGATTTCACGCATCATGGTTCACTTGACGGCATTCCGGTTGCGACAACACGGGACCGAGGAATGAAAAATGATGGTAAGAAGTATCACTGCGTCAAGAATTCATGAGAGAGGGTGCAATTCTCATGACAATCCTGACATAAAGGGGGTAATACTCTAGGGTAGAACAGAGCAAAAGCTGGATTGGCATTTGATCTGCAGAACACAACTACTTTGACACAATCCTGGATATGGATGTGGTACTGGAGTTTGTTTCTCCTAATCATTCCAGAATAGAATGGCTCAACGGACCACGAGAATAATAAACATCGATAACTCGGATGCACAATTACTCCTGACTATCAATTGATAGACGATGGTCGGAATATAAATGAAGAGGGACAACTCAAGAGGACATATATCTTTCGGAGTTGTGGATGCATAGATTAATATGTCGAACCAAGTTCAACAAGTTTCTTCCAGATAACCCATGCAGAAAGGTAGATCTGGCAGAATCACAATTATGAATGGAGAACTCCTCAAGAGTACTCTGATTGTGATATTTTGGTTCAAAGAACTTCTGCCTTAATGGTTCATGGTATTTCGAAGAAGGAAATACCACGGACCTTGAGGACTGTCGCAAGGTTACTAATATCCTAAAGGAACTAGCAACACTATCAACATGAGGTAAGTAGGGTGAATCTCGGGTTCAAGAACCCATGAATAGAGTACCTGCTACTACATGGCATCACGAGATGTTTTCGAGAATAGTGGCCAGAATCACACATTGGGGATACAAAACATGCCTAGATCACTAGGTGACTCCCTAAAACACCTAGGTCCATAAAAATAGCTCCAACATATATGTCGGGGCAACAGAGTACCTCAACTCACCGATTAGTGTGATTAATCTGGCCCAATTGGACATCAGGAATAGGAGGAAGGGGTTTGCAAATGCATCAGACTACTTAGAAACATGGGATGACTCGGACAGCATAACGGCTGTAAATGCTCAAAAAGATTTGAGACATCATGCAACATGGTGGCATAACCACTCAACATCATAATATCAAGGTTCCGAGACCAATTATGAACATACAAAAGTAGTAGAAGCTCACCTGAGACTTGAACTCAACAATCCTAGGCAACTACGGTTTAGTAACACGTCATCCTGAGAGATAGAAGAGAAGCCTAGTACTTAACGCCGCAGAAAAGATAAGATGACTCAGATCAGAAAGGCATAAGGTAAAGGAGTAAAAATAGCCTTACGTTCCCTTCCACATTCAATTCCCTTATATAACTAAAGCAGTTCTAGACTCAACTTCGACTAGTTTGGCTTGGTAATACTACAGGCAGTCAGGCTCTGATACCAAAGCTGTCAGGACCCCGATTCCAAGTCACATCGATCTAGCCGGTAACACCTCATATCACTTTGCGGCCTCATGCACGGTATTCCCACGGGTGTCGCCTTACCATGGCCCGGGACCGTTTGCGCCTTTTGGCTCACGTATATGATAGTGTCGCTAGCATCCATATGACAGAGAACCCGGGCCGACATGGCTAGTCGTGAACCCAAAGCAACACTAACCTATGGGGACAGGCATACATGAATCACATCGAGCATGTCGGTCAGCAGCGTGTGAATCCGGGCTGTAGCACTGGGCTAACAGGACTACGGGAACCCGGGCAGTAGCAGGCTAGGCAGGACTCTGGATGTCACCGCGTGAGATTTCCCCGAAGGGACAGACATAGGAACGAAGTGAAGCACATGTCGGCTAGTCAAGTGTCCTGAGCAGTAGTGCTGGGCTAGCAGGACTCCGGTGAACCGGGCTGTAGCGGACTACTATGGCTCATGGAAGCACTAGACTACATTTCCCCATAAGAGAGGCTGCCAAGGATAAACAACTAGATTGTCGGATCCCACACATACCAAGCATTTCAAGCATACACACAATATGCTCGATATGTGTAAATACAACATGGCATCACAACATAACTCTAAAACTCAAGTATTCATTCATTAGGCTCCGACGAGTGAGATATTACAAATATTGGTCTCATGACCCAACAATCGTAGAATACAAATCAAGGCACAAGCAGAAGCTTAACATGTCTGAGTACAGACATCTACAAATGAAAAAGGCTAAGAAGCCTGACTATCTACCAGATCCTGCCGAGGGCACATGATCGTAGTTGAGGTATCAAGCTAAACGTCGAAGTCCACGCGGAACTACTAGCAAGACTGAAGTCTCTGCAAAACATAAATTAAGCAAACGTGAGTACAAAGGTACTCAGCAAGACTTACATCAGAACTAGCTACATATGCATCGGTATCAACAAGGGGTGGTGGTGGAGTTTGACTGCAGCAAGCCAGCTTTGACTCAGTGGCTAACTTGAACTACGACCGCAAGCAATTCTTTTGAGGTGGCGCGCACGAGTCCATATATTCACCATTTAATACACCACTATGGATCCGCTTCCGTCTCCCTACGAGAAGGCCATCCATAGCACTCACACTTATCTTGCGAGTTTTAGAGTATCCACTTTCACTTGTCTATGAACTGTTATAGGCAACCCAGAAGTCCATTACCGCGGACACGGCTATTCGAATAGATGATGTTAACCCTGCAGGGGTGTACTTCTTCACACACGCTCTCACCACTTAACGCCGTTTACACGACATGTACTCGGCAACCTTCAAGCGGAAGCCCAACGAGGGTGTCGGCCACAGCCTACCTAAACACTCAAGTCTCAAGTCCAGGTTTATCTCCTATCCAGGTTCTATCCGCAGGGAGTCCGGCCGAGGTTTCCACATACAGCCCCGGACGATGTGTACAGGGTTCCGAGACACCAAACGGGGCGCCCAGCATGACCGGCCATGGTGTATCTACCGCATCATAGCCCACCCCTAGGGTCAGCGCTACGCACGGCCGCCAACACATATCCTATAAACACCAGAAACTAGTTACAACTCCTGGACAGAGGACAAGGGTGATCAAGAAGCCGAGAGGGTCCATTGGTTTCAGGCCCAATGCATGGTAGTAACTGTTTCATGGATCACAAACACAAAACTCAGTTCCTAAGAACGGTTTCAATGAGACAACCCACCATGTACTCCTACATGGCCTCTCACCGCTACCTTTACCAAATCGTGTTCACACACTTAGCTCACACGTAGTAGGACATGTTCATCACTGTTCCAATTCATCCCCGATGAATCAGACCTGACTCAACTCTAAGCAATAGCAAGCATGACAAACAAGCATGGATGAGTAGACACATCAGGGCTCAAAAAACTCCTACTCATGCTAGTGGGTTTCATCTATTACTGTGGCAATGACAGGTCATGCAGAGGAAAGGGGTTCAACTACCGCAACATGTAACAGTTGAATCGTTGTTGTCCTAATGCAGTAAAAGAGAGCAGGAGCGAGAGAGTGGGATTGTATCGGAATGAACAAGGGGGTTTTGCTTGCCTGGCACTTCTGAAGATAGTATAGCTCTTCATCGGTGTCATCGAACTCATCGTCGAAACCACATTTATCGAGAGGGGACAACTTCCGGCAATAAAGAAGGAAACACAATCAATGCAACGCAATAATATGATGCATGCTCATGACATGGAAATATGCTGTTGATTGAACTAATGCAACTAGCAACCATATTAAATGAAGTTGGTTTGAACCCTAGGTTCAAATTCAAACCCCATATGTGCTTTCTTAAATGCCATTTAATTGAATTGTCCTAAACAGAGGATATAAGTTGCTCTAACATGCATGAAAATGGTACAAATCGATTCCTTGAATTTTTCTCATAATTTTTCATATATAATTTATTTCATTTGGAGTTACGGTTGATTTTCTATGATTTTTAGAAGTTTAGGCAATTTTCTGGAATTTCCTGAATAAAAATAAATCCAGAAATTACATTATTGCATCAGCATTACATCATGATGATCTCAGCAGGTCAACAGGGCTGCCCCGGGTCAAACCTGACCAGTGGGGTCCACTAGTCAGTGAACCAGTGCTGGTTAGGGTCGCTGACGTGTGGGCCCAGTCAACTGCCTTGTCAGCATGGTCAAAGCTGATGCGTGGGCCCATCGTGGTTAGTTAAACTCAAACAGAAAGTAAACTAAGTTTAATTAGATGGTGGGGCTCAGCTGTCAGTGTCATAGGGTTAGACTAATAACATAATTAGTACTAATATAATCTGCCACATCAGCGGTCGACGCCGGCGACCACATCAATGGCCGGAACTCGCCGGAGTTGCTCAGGACGGTGGTGCGGAGCACCATTTCACGCGTGGTTTGCGGCTATGGCGAGCTGGAGGTGCGACGCATCTTCTGGAGCACGCGAGGCGAGCTGGGGTGGCCGATGGCAGCGACGGAAGTGAGCTAGGCGGCGGCCGGAGCTCAGCTGGTTGCGGGTGCGGGGCTGCAGCTCGATTTAGAGCGAACAAAGTGCATGGGCAAATGCTACGGGGCAGCAGGGACTCGACCAGGTGCTCATACGCGGCATTGGCCGACCTTAAATATGACGGCGACATTCGCGGCGGCAGCAAGCTTCGGCGGAGATGGGGAACGGAGCTAGAGAGCATAATCGAGAGAGGGAGGAGACATGTTCGACGCGGAAGCTCACAGAGAGGCTACCGGAGGGGTCGGCAGGCGCAGGGATGCGTCGAGGAGGGCACACGGTCGCCGGCGATCTTGGTGGACCGAGGAAGAAGAAGGCATCGGGGTCGGTGCTTGGAGGCGTCCGGCGTTGCATGAGTCGTCGAGGAGGCATAGACGATGGAGGCGGAGCTCATGGGCACGTCAGAGGGGCGAGGGGAGGCTTTGGTGACGACTACGGT
>NC_041382.1:629556238-629684959 GCF_002162155.2 Triticum dicoccoides | reverse complement strand
TACGGTGAACGGCGGCGAGGATGGCGCTCGGCCATCACGGGAGAGGGGGAGGGAGAGAAGGGGGAGAGAGGGGAGAGGTGCGGGGGGGTGCTGGGCGTCTTCGTGGCGCTCGAATGGGGACGGGGAGGCAGCAGGAGGTGGAAGCAGGAGGTGGCCGCGGGTGCGCGCGCCGGCGACACGCCTCTGCCTGCTGACAGAGGTGCACTAGTAGAAAAGGGGGCTTTGGTCCAGGCCGGGTAAGCCCATTAGTCCCAGTTCTAGACCAATGGGTGCATTTATCCCGGTTCGTGCGGCTAAGGCATTAGTCCCGATTCACCTGGGCCCTTTAGTCCCAGTTCGTGCGACGAACCAGGACTAAAGGGTGCGATGCCCATTAGTACCGGTTGGTGGCACCAACCGGTACTAAAGGTTAGACCTTTAGTCCCGGTTGGTGTCACCAACCGGGACTAATGGGCTTTGAGGCATTAGTACCGGTTCATGGCACAAACCGGTACTAAAGGTCCCATTTTCAAACTGTCCCCCTTGTGGACCGCCTTTTCAGTTTTAGAAAAAGCAAAAGAAAATGATGGAAATGTCAAAAAGAAAATACGTTTCCCATGTGATATGTGGCCTAGTTGCTGGGAAAATTTACAAATATGAATTTCAACTTTATTTACAAAATCTCTCTGGAATTTGTATAATGGGCATAACTTTTGCATACGAACTCGGATTAAAAAGTTTTTTATATGAAAAATCATCTACTCGAAAAGATACATCCGATGGAGACTGCCTACGGCCTATTTGCAAATTTGTAGAATCCTCAAATTCCAAAAGGAAAGAAAGTTATGCTCAAATTTCAGTTTTTTTAAATTTTCAGTAAATCTGGTCAATCTATGGTCAAACTACTTATTCAAGAAGTATTAGTGTTACTAAATAATTATTCAAGAATATTAGTGTTATTAAATAATTATTTCAGTTTTTTTGAATTTTGGTCAAATCTGGTCAAACTATTATCAAACTGTGGTCAAACAATGGTCAAACTACTTATTCAAGAAATATTAGTGTCACTAAAAATTTATTGTTTTTTAGAACAACAGTTTCAAACTAAAACAGTGAAATGTGCGACCTCATGCTCAGGCTAAACTCCTGAGGGTTAATAGGATTGACATCTTACTATTGTCAGGAAAACAACGAGTGCAGACTTGGAAACGAGGGAGAATAGAACCCGGAAGTTAAGCGTGCTCAGGCTGGGGGAGTGGGAGGATGGGTGACCGTCCGGGAAGTTAGATGATTTGGAATGATGAGGGGTGATTAGAGATTAAATTGAGCAGTGACGAGGGGTGATTAGAGATTAAATTGAGCAGTGATGAGGGGTGATTAGAGATTAGAGGTTAAAATAATTCAGAAATTTGAAAATAAAGAAAATTCAAAAAAATTCAAAAAAAAATCAGAAAATTTCCTTTAGTACCGGTTGGTGTTACCAACCGGGACTAAAGGGAGTGGGAGGATGGGTGACCGTCCGGGAAGTTAGATGATTTGGAATGATGAGGGGTGATTAGAGATTAAATTGAGCAGTGACGAGGGGTGATTAGAGATTAAATTGAGCAGTGATGAGGGGTGATTAGAGATTAGAGGTTAAAATAATTCAGAAATTTGAAAATAAAGAAAATTCAAAAAAATTCAAAAAAAAATCAGAAAATTTCCTTTAGTACCGGTTGGTGTTACCAACCGGGCCTAAAGGGGGACCGGCCACGTGGTGGGCCTTTAGTCCCGGTTCTGGTTTGAACCGGGACTAAAGGGTCAGGGCATTAGTACCGACCCTTTAGTCCCGGTTCAAGAACCAGGACTAAAGGCCCTTACGAACCGGGACTAAAGGCCCTTTTTCTACTAGTGGTGGGTGACGACTGGCACAAGCCAGGTGGGCTAGGCCAGCACAGGTGAGGCCCAGGTGGGTTTCTCTCTCTCTCTCTCTTTATTTTTCTTTTCTATTTTTCTGTAATCTTTGTGGCTTTTCTAAAAATACCTAGACCCTTTCAAAAATCACCAAACTGAACATGCCCACTGTACAGAATATACCCAACATGAACATTTCAGTTTAGGATTACTTGGGCATTTAAAATATTTACTAGCATTTAAATGCCCAAATTCAAATAACATATGATTTAATCCAGAGCCCAAATATGTCATGCAAAAATGTGCATCACCTCTGGTTACTGTTTCCAGCTTTTTCCAAGAATGATGAACATTTTTTAAAGCCATTTGGATTTACTGGAAATATTTTGGTTGAACCTAGTGAATTCCTTTAATGTTAGGGTTTAGACAATCCCCATTTCAAGTTTCTTTCAAAGCTTAAACATGATGCACACATGAAGTTATCCTAGTGCAATGCCAGAAGCTAGGGATGTGACACCAGGGGTCCATCGGGTGGGGCCACCTATTCCGGAGGGCCCCATGGGATGAAGGGCATGGGAACCAGCCCCTGGTGGGCTGGTGCGCCCCTCCTTGGGCCTCCCATGTGCCTAGGGTTGGAAACCCTAAGGGGTGGGGGCGCCTCCACTTGGCTTGGAGGCCAAGCCACCCCTAGGGCTGCCACCCCCCTCCATAGATGGGATCTACAAGGGGTCGGTGCCCCCCTGTGCCCCTATATATAGTGGAGGGGAGGGAGGGCAGCCACACCTGAAGCCCTGGCGCCTCCCTCCCTCCCGTGACACCTCTTCCTCCCCGCTTTTGCTTGGCGAAGCCCTGCCGGGATCCCGCTACTTCCACCACCACGCCGTCGTGCTGCTGGATCTCCATCAACTTATCCTCCCCCCTTGCTGGATCAAGAAGGAGTAGACGTCTCCGCTTCGTACGTGTGTTTAACACGGAGGTGCCGTCCGTTGGGCGCTAGGATCGTCGGTGATTTGGATCACGACGAGTACGACTCCATCAACCCCGTTCTCTTGAACGCTTCCGCTTAGCGATCTACAAGGGTATGTAGATGCACTCCTCTCTCTCGTTGCTAGTCTCTCCATAGATTGACCTTGGTGACACGTAGGATTTTTTTTGAATTTCTGCTACGATCCCCAACAAGTCGGTCTACTTGACACGAAGGTGATGCCTATATGCATAATCATTGCCCTGGACATCGTCATATCTTTTGCTTTTTTAGCAATTGCTCGACAGTAATTTGTCCACCCAACATATTATTTGCCTTCAAGAGAGAAGCCTCTAGTGAAACCTATGGCCCCCGGGTCTATTTTCCATCATATTTTCTTTCCGATCTACTATTTTGCAATCTTTTATTTTTAGATCTATAAACCCAAAAATCCAAAAATATTTTATGTTTTATTTAGTTTTGTCTATCTGTATCAGATCTCACCTTTGCAATTTACTGTGAAGGGATTGACAACCCCTTTACCACGTTGGGTGCAAGTGTTTGATTGTTTGTGTAGGTGCATCTATTGGGGACTTGTGTGTTTCTCCTACTGGATTGATACCTTGGTTCTTAACTGAGGGAAATACTTATCTCTACTGTGATGCATCACCCTTTCCTCTTCAAAGGAAAAACCAACGCAAGCTCAAGAAGTAGCAATATATAATAAAGATTAGTTTCGAGTTGAGGGCTTTGCTTTCTTGCTATGATTATGAGAAAAAAATAAAGAATAAAAGAATAAAAAGATTATATAATGATGTTATGGGTAGTGACGACTTCACATATAAGAATTATGTCGCATGAAACTTGTTGTTAGCTGACAAGCATAGTTTTGGTCTCACATATAAATATACTATCTTAGACATCTTTTGTGATTTTGAGCACTCACTAAAATATTATATGCTAAGAGGTTGATGTTGGACAAGGATGACAATGTAATGGGTTATGTTTCTTTATATCCAAATAGAAGTTATATTATTATGGATCCCCCAACATGCTGATCTTGCTTCTCGCCCCTTGCTAGCCAAATCTTTCGCACCAAGTAGAGATATTACTTGTGCATCCAAACATCCCTTAAACCCAGTTTTTCCATGAGAGACCACCATGCACTACATGAATCAGGCACTTTGCCGTCTGCCATGGCTGATGGCAAAGGCATGCCTAGCGGATGGCAAAGGCCTTTGCCGTCAGCCAGCAGACGGCAACATGTCCGACTGAATAAGCTATGACATAGGGCGATGAAATGGTCTTTGCGATCCACCAGCTGACGGCAAAGAGCCTGGATGGCACACATGCCAGGTTAGGTTCATTAGGGGGTTGACGGCGTGCTTTGCCGAGTGCTGGCAGACGGCAAAGACATTTGCATCTTTGTCGTCTGGCAACGGACGACAAAGTACACAAATATGGCAGCCCAACCGCCCACAGGTAGCTGCCAAGGTCTTTGCCGTCTACCAGCAGATGACAAAGTGGCCAAATAGGCCAGCCCAGTGCACCCCAGGTTGCACAGGTAGCTGCCATGTGGCAGCTTTGCCATCTGCTGGCTAATGGCAGTGCTCTTTGTCGTCTGCCAGCAAACGGCAAAGAGCCTATACATCCCCTGTTTTTCTGTTTTTTCTTAAATTCATGCAATTTCACATATATATATACACACACGTTTGAGAATACTTTCAACAAGCATAACAACACATATACATACCAAATCATATCCCGAACATATGGATATGAGCATCCAACACATATACATACCAAATCAAAAGTCCATATGCAAGTTATATAGCTAGCCAACATATCCAACAACAAGCATACAATGGTTTCATCCATACATACATATATAGGTAGCAAGTTTCACATTGTTCATCCTACAAAATCAAAACAAAAAGGAAGCACAAGGAGAATAGTAGACTCCATCAACACAAGCTTCCTCATCAAAAGCAATATATGCAAATTGAGAAAGAAGAAAGTTAGAAGAAGAATACGACTAGAAGAAGATGACTAACTAGAAGAAGAAGAAGAATTTTTCTTTTCTTTCTTTTTCTCCTCTCCTCTTCTTTATATACTTCTTCTAACTAAGGTAGGTAGAAATGCCATTTTTTAGCTAAGCTAGGTAAAAATGATAAGTGTAGGTCATTTTACAGTAAGCTAGGTAAATATGTCATTTTGGAGCTTAGTAAGGTTATTATGTCATTTTCATGGAAAATAAGCTAAGTCTATGTCATTTTGGAGGTAACAAAGATTATCATGCCATTTTGACCTAAGTATGTTAAGTATGTCATAAATGAACTGAAGAAGCTAAGTATAGGTCATTTTTGAGCTAACCTAGGTAGTTATGCCATTTTTGACCTAGGTAAGCTAATTATGTCATAAAAGAACTAGGTAAGCTAAGTATAGATCATTATTGAGCTATCCTAGGTAGTTGTGCCATTTTTAGCTAACTAAGCATATTAAGTCATTTAGGAGGAAAAAATGCTAAGTATAGGTCATTTTGTGGCTATCCTTGGTAAAGTATAGGTCAACTAAGCTTATTATGTCAATTTGGAGAAAAGTAAGGTAAGTATAGGTCATTTTTGTGGTAACCAAGGTGATGATGCCATTTTTTAGCCAACTTACGTAAGTAAAGCTCATTTTTTTATCTAACTTAGGTAATTATGCCATTTAGGAGGAAAATAATCTAAGTATGCATTTGTAAAGCAAAACACTAGAGAAAACTTACCCTCATCACAACAAATGTGATGAAGATCACAACTAAGGTAACAATTTATCCAACGACATAATGATACCAAGCCTCATTATCAATGGCATATTTTCTAATCTTCTTAAGCTTCAGGCGCATTGCATACATCTTCAGGCGCATTGCATACATCTTCAAGAGCATTGCATTCATCTTCATCTTGTTATCATCGACGACATCAGCAACATACAACTCCAATGTCCTCTTCTCTTCTTCAATTATTTTATTTTTTCTTTCAAATACTCATTTTCTTTTTCAACTAAATTTAACTTCTCGACCAGATGGTCGGTTTCAAATTCCGGTTCACATACCTCCTAGATTAAAATATCTCTTTGTCAACTTGATGGCCATAATTTTCATAAATGCCAAATGCAACAAATATTTATAAAAGAGAATTTACCACATCTGAATCATAAAGTAGGCGATGGCCGACGGGGACGGACATCAAGACCATGGCACTATGTATAAGAAACAATCATACAAATAAGAAAATTAAACAAGTAACTATATAAATCATGCAATCATACAAGTAACTATATAAATCAAGTACAACATAAAAAATTGAATACCTAATAATAATCTGGATCGTCGGGTTCAATAAATGCTCTGGGATCAATAAATGGATCATCATCATTAATGTCGCTTGAAGCTACATTGGTATTTCCCCAAAGAGGAAGGGATGATGCAGCACAACAGTGGTAGGTACATCACTCAGATATGAAATCAAGGTTATCGAACCAGTAGGAGAACCAAGAAACACAACGTAAATAGCACCTGCACACAAATAACAACTACTCGCAACCTGTCGTGGAATTGTCATGGCAGATGTCCTAGTGAAAGGACTTAGTCGTGGAGCCATCGCGACGGGTTAGCTTAAAGGGGTTAAAGCGGACAAGGGACGCAAGGGATTATACTAGTTCAGCCCCTTACAATGAAGGTAAAAGCCTACGTCCAGTTATGATGGAATTGCTAGGGTTTCGATGACCAGGGACCGAATCCGCTTTGCCTGGCTCTCGAGTTATTGTTTGTTGTTCCTAAACTGCCACCGGGTCGTCCCTTTATATATTCAGGTCGACGCCCGGCGGTTTATAGAATCCCGAGGCCGGTTCATACACGTGTCCATCTCGGTTGCTACCTTTCCATGCCTTACAATATAAGTTACATATCATATGGCAGTTTATGTCTACGGGCCCTAATCCTCCTTTGGGCCCTAGGCCTTCATATTAGATCTCCTCTATAAAGTGCCATACTTCTCGTCTTCATGGGCTTCAAACATGACTAACTCATTGTGGGCATAACCCGGCCCCTCATGGACGGTTTATACCTAGTAGTAATATCTCCAACATTAGGCCCCAGATGGATTTGAACTTGTTCATGTCAATCTTTAACACTTAGAAAAATTCCTCCTTCCGCACCTTTGCATAAATCTTGTAAGCTACCATGACGTCATCTTCCAGGTTCATAATAAACCGCCATGAAGTCACCTGTTATTAAAAATTGAATATACCTCACCTTCATTAATGAGCCTTCGATAATCGAGGCGACCGCTCTGTCACATATCCAACCATTGGGCTCCTCGATTTTCGCTCCTGTCACTTATCCTTTCACCTTATAAATAAGACCGAGGGGGTCCTTTTCATTTTTTCCCTCTTGCCTCCTTGCTTCTTCCTCGCGCCGACCTGACCCGTACGCGTAGCCGCCATCGTCAAGCTCCGCCACTAGTAGAAAAAGGGTCAAACGTGAAGCACATTAGTGCCGGTTTGAATTTGAGCCGGCACTAATGCGTGCATTAGTGCCGGTTCCAACGGCTAGCCGTCCACTCTCATTATTACCGGTTCGTGGCGAACCTTTAGCACCGGTTCGTGCCACGAACCGGTACTAAAGTGAGTGGTGGCAGGATGTTGTCTATCCGGGGCCCCTCCAGCACCTTTAGTACCGGGTCGTATCACGAACCGGTACTAAAGGTCGTCCTACATAGACCCTACGTCCACCCGAGCTCGCTCTGTTCTTCCCCTTTCCCCTCTCCTCTCTGTTCTTTTCCCTCTTCCTCTCAAGCTCATCACACATTTTGCCCAAAATTTGTCAAGATTTGAAGGCCCCCATCCATTCAAATGATCACAAAGGTTAGCAACTTTGTCCTTTCATCTCTCATTGCTAGATTAGCTCGTGCAATGCTTTATATAGTGATTGATTTTTGAGTTTAGTAATTTGGGAGGAATTATATATATGTGCTAGTATTTGATTTATATGCAATTTGAGGTCAAAAATGACACTTAGTTTGCATATGTAGGTGTGGTTTACTTAGTACCTTCTAAATCTCCGTCGTAACCACCGTAGATCGCTTGCAACGTCCCGTCGCCGGCACCACCTCGTGGTGAGCCTCTTGTTCATGAAGTTTTATTTCAAAAATTGATGTTTGTGTTATTTGGATATATAGTTACTCGTATAATTATCTTAGCCATACGTTGTTTATTATACATAGTGCCATGGTTTTGATATCCGTCCCCGTCGGCTCTCGTCCGGGTAATGATTCGGATGTGGTATATTCTCTTTTAAAACTATTCATTGCATTTCGTGTTTATGACAAATTATGCCCATCAAGTTGACATAGATATTTGTATGTAGGAGGTAGTTGAATCGGAAATTCCAACCGACCCTATTGTTGAGAGGTTAAATTTAATTGAAAGAGAAAACGAGGATTTGAAGGAAAAATTGAAAAGAATTGAGGGGGAGAAGATGGAATTGGAGTTGCATGTTGCCGATGTCGTCGATGATCACAAGATTAAGATGGAGAAAATGCTCTTGAAGATTAGAAAGATTAGAAAATATGCCATTCATAGTGAGGCTTGGTATCATTATGTTGTTGGATCAATTGTTACCTTAGTTGCAATCTTGATCGCATTTGTTGTTCCATTTAAATTCTTTAGCTAGAGAGTTATTTGTTTGTTGCATTTAAGTGTTGTATGATCTTTATGTATGAACTTTATGTATTGTATTAAGTTGGTGTTTTCGGTGTTGTGTATTGAAGATGAGCCGGCAATGGATGTACGATGGCCGATGCTCTCCCAAGTTCATTAATGGCATGCGTACTTTTGTGCTTGCGGCTGAGGCAAACAAGCGGGCGGATGGTTTTATGCCTTGTCCATGTGCTGGCTGTAAGAATGGTCACAATTACTCTACGTCAAGAACCATTCACGTCCACCTGTTTGAGTCCAGTTTCATGCCCCACTATAATGTTTGGACCAAGCATGGAGAAAGAGGGGTTATGATGGAAGACAATGAAGAAGAAGAGGACGACGATAGCTATCCTGGCCATGGGTTCCCTGAATACGATGATACAACAATGAGGGAAGAAGCTAAGCCGGTAATGCGGGAAGAAGCTGAGCTGGCAATGCGGGAAGAAGCTGAAGAAGAGGCATCAGATGAGCCCGTTGATGATCTAGGTCGGGCCATTGCCGATGCGAAGATAAACTGCGCAAGTGATTTGGAGAAGAAGAAGTTGCAGCGCATGTTAGAGGATCACAAAAAATTGTTGTACCCGAATTGCGTAGGTGACAAGAAAAAGCTGGGCACCACACTGGAATTGCTACAATGGAAGGCAGATAATGGTGTATCTGACAAGGGATTTGGAAAGTTGCTGTTAATGATAAAGAATATGCTTCCAAAGGACAAGGAATTGCCCGAGAGTACGTACGAAGCAAAGAAGGTTGTCTGCCCTCTAGGGTTAGAGGTGCAGAAGATACATGCATGCCCTAATGATTGCATCCTCTACCGCGGTGAGTACGAGGATTTGAATGCTTGCCCAGTATGTGGTACATTGCGCTATAAGATCAGCCATGATGACCCTGGTGATGTCGAGGGCGAGCGCCCAGGAAGAACATTCCTGCCAAGGTGATGTGGTATGCTCCTATAATAACAGGGTTGAAATATTTGTTCCAAAACAAAGAGCATGCCAAGGCGATGCGATGGCACAGAGAAGACCGTAAGAAGGACGTAAAGTTGAGAGTACCCGCTGACGGGTCGTAGTGGAGAAAAATCGAAAGAAAGTACGAGAAGGAGTTTGCAGATGACGCAAGGAATGTATGGTTTGGTCTAAGCGCAGATGGCATTAATCCTTTTGGGGAGCAGAGCAGCAATCATAGCACCTGGCCTGTGACTCTATGTTTGTATAACCTTCCTCCTTGGTTGTGTATGAAGCGGAAGTTCATTATGATGCCAGAGCTCATCCAACGCCTTAAGCAACCCGGCAACGACATTGATGTGTACCTAAGGCCATTAGTTGAAGAACTCTTACAACTGTGGAATGGAACATGTGTACGTGCGTGGGATGAGCACATGGGGGAAGAATTTGACCTAAAGGCGTTGCTGTTCGTGACCATCAATGATTGGCCTGCTCTCTGTAACCTTTCAGGACAGACAAACAAGGGATACTGCGCATGCACGCACTGTTTGGACGATACCGACAATATATATTTGGCTAAATGTAAGAAGAATGTGTACCTGGGACATCGTTGATTTCTTCCAAGCAGGCATCCCGTAAGAAAGAAAGGCAAGAATTTCAAAGGTGAGGCGGATCACTGGACAAAGCCTCACCACCGTACTGGTGCTGATGTACATGATATGGTCAAGGATTTGAAGGTGGTCTTTTGAAAGGGTCCTGGTGGACAACCTGTTCCGAATGACGCTGACGGACGCGCACCCATGTGGAAGAAGAAATCTATATTTTGGGACCTGCCCTATTGGAAAGACCTAGAGGTCCGCTCCGCAACCGACGTGATGCACGTGACGAATAATCTTTGTGTGACCCTGCTTGGCTTCTTGGGCGTGTATGGGAAGACAAAAGATACACCTGAGGCATGGGAGGACCAGCAACATATGCATGAAAAAGACGGCATACATCAGGGTCATGCAAGCTACGCTCTTACCAAAGAAGAGAAGGAAATCTTCTTTGAATGCCTGCTTAGTATTAAGGTACCGTCTGGCTTCTCGTCGAATATAAAGGGAATAATAAACATGACAGAGAAAAAGTTCCAGAACCTAAAGTCTCATGACTTCCATGTGATTATGACACAACTGCTTCCGGTTGCATTGAGGGGGCTTCTACCGAAAAACGTTCGATTAGCCATTGTGAAGCTATGTGCATTCCTCAATGCAATCTCTTAGAAGGTAATCGATCCATAAATCATACCAAGGTTAGAGAATGATTTGGTGCAATGTCTTGTCAGTTTCGAGTTGGTGTTCCCACCATCCTTCTTCCACATCATGACGCACGTCCTAGTTCACCTATGTGAAGAGATTAACGTTTTGGGTCCTGTATTTCAACACAATATGTTCCCCTTTGAGAGGTTCATGGGAGTCTTACAGAAATATGTTCATAACCGTGCTAGGCCAGAAGGAAGCATGTCCAAGGGCCATGAAAATGAGGATGTCATTGAGTTTTGTATTGACTTTATTCCTGACCTTAAGCCGATTGGTGTTCCTGAATCGCGGCATAAGGGCAGACTGGATGGAAAAGGCACGCTAGGAGGGGAACAAATAATATGTATGGACGGACATTCTCTCACTGAAGCACACTACACAGTTCTACAGAATTCTGCCTTGGTGGCTCCGTATATGGATGAACACAAGAATTTGCTACGCTCCAAATACCCGGAGCGGTCTGATGACTGGATTACACGTGAACAAAACAGGAGTTTGGCCAGCTGGTTGCAGACACGTACCATGGATGACACCTCTATTGAAGATGACATGTACTTGCTGTCCCAGTTACCATCTTCGAATATAATGACTTTCAAAGGGTACGAGACAAATTGTAATACATTTTACACGATCACCCAAGATAAGAAGAGCACCAACCAAAATAGTGGTGTCCGCTTTGATGCAGAAACCAAGACGAGAAAGGAAACAAATTATGGTTATATACAAGACATATGGGAACTTGACTATCGACGTGATTTGAAGGTCCCTTTGTTTCGGTGCAAATGGGTCAATATGACACAAGGCGGGGTAACGGAAGACCCGCAGTACGGAATGACAACAGTGGATCTCAACAATCTTGCGTATGTAGACAAACCATCCGTCCTAGCCAATGATGTGGCACAGGTTTTCTATGTGAAGGACATGTCTACCAAGCCGAAAAAAAGAAAAGATAAGGAAGCGAATGCATCGTACGATGAGCCAAAGCGGCACATAGTCCTTTCTGGGAAGAGAAACATCATGGGAGTGGATGACAAGACAGACATGTCAGAAGATTATGAAAAGTTTGATGAAATTGCTCCATTCACAGTGAATATTGACCCGAGCATCCCATTAAATGATGAAGATTTTCCATGGTTACGGCGCAAAGGGACACACGCGAAGAAAAAGTTTCACACCCAAAGATCTGGGATGTGATCGGCTTCACTATCATCACTTTCTTCTGTGTTTCACACCCAGGAGGGAACCTCTGTAATAGTTAGGGTAGTTATGTGTTTTGGCATTTGAAATGCGAAGAAATTTTATGTGCAAACAAATTCTTTCATGCCTTTACTAATTTTTTCAGCTAAATGACCCTGAAATTGAAAAGCATTTCAAATGAACTCAGAAAAGGATGAAAGTTGGCATGGTATCATAATTTCACCCACATAGCATGTGCAAAAAAGTAGAGAGGGTTACCGCAAAAACTGGATGCACTTCATGTACAAAATGGACAATCTCTTTCGAAGTATCAGGGTTTCGGACAAAAACTCATCTGTTACAAAAGGCATTTCATTTTTTAAATAACCTAAGCATTACCAAATTGAATATAATGATAAAACACACTAATACTAAACATAAGAAAAAAGAATCACTGAAAAATATATTTTCAAAGTTAAGTTATTCACAAACTATTGATTCACACAAATTTCAAATAATTCAAAATTTAAACTATTCAAATTTGTAAACTACCGGTACTAACAGAAAGTTTGTAATTTTTTGTACCTAAAGCAAAAATATTCACAAAGAAACTCTAAATACAGCAAAAAACAACTCAATAATAAATAAAGCAAAAAATAAGAAAAAAATCCCACCAACTAGGCCACAGCGGCCTGCATACGACTAGAAACCCAAATTCTGGTTGGGCCAGGACGCAGGCCCACTAGCCCAATAGGGCATCCCAGCAGAGGTAGGCCTAGAAGGCCTGCTTAAGAGAGGAGCTCGAGACAGCAGCGACGGCGGGGCTTATAAGGAGGTGCGAGTGCCCCTCGGCTAGCGAGGTGGGACTAAACTTCTGCGCCCTTCGTCTGGCAGCGCACACCCTTTAGTACCGGGTCGTGGCTCCAACCGGTACTAAAGAGAGGGCCTTTAGTACCGGTTGGTGCCATGACCCGGTACTAAAGGGGGTGTAGTTCCCGCCGCTTGGCCTGGCCAAAACAGACCTTTAGTACCGGCTGTTGGCTCCAACCGGTACTAAAGGTGGGTTCTATATAAGAAAACACTTCAAAAAAATTGTCAGTTTCTTTCTGTTTTTTAATTATAAAATTAAAAAACATACCCGGCCGCCACACACACACACACACACACACACACACACACACCCGGCCGGCAATCTTTCTGTTTTTTAATTATAGAATTATTAGAAATGTTAGTTTTAGTTATAGAAATGTTAGTTATATAGAAATATTTGTAATGTTAGTTATATAGAAATGTTAGTTATATTAGAAATGTTAGTTATATAGAAATGTTTTTTAGTTATAGAAATATTAGAAATGTTAGTTTTAGTTATAGAAATATTAGAAATGTTAGTTTTAGTTATAAAATTTAGAATTTGCATATATGAAATCACAATCCATCATTTAAAAAATGTTACTTTACTTTTGCGGCATATAGTATTTGTTGTCGACGATGCCCGACCCAAATCCTCACCGTCGACCCGTTCACGACGACGTCCTGCTTCAAGGGACCCATGTTCGGGACTTGGCTCCGGCGGGCTGGCACTGGGAGGTGCTACCTTCAGGGGCGCGACGCTTGGTGAGGAACCCGGCCCCGGGTCCCGTCGTCGACCCTCATCTGTGTGCATACTATGTTTGCCAGAACATTCGCATGATGTCGTCCGAAAGGAGAAAATCTCAAAGACAGGAGTGGGTACGTTTGTCATAACACTATTCACAATTTTTACACCATTATCGATATCTAGTCACACAACTAATACACATGCATATTGATCTCCTTCTTAACAGTTCAAAGAGGTGCGGGAGAATCTCCTAATAGAGGACCGCATAGAAGCAATTCAAGAGGAAATAGCGGGATTTTTGCTCAACTAGGTCATAGATCCCAAAGGAGAATACTATTACCCGCTACCGCCCCCATGAACCACTTCCAATTGTTATCGTGCTACGCAGGCACCAATTAGGCTAATGTCACTAGCTCCGAAGGCACCAATTAGGAGAAATTATATATATATATATATATATACATGTGTGTATATGTGTGTGAATTAATTAATGCTGGTTGTGACACATTCGATGATATATATATATATATATTATGATCGGTTATACTAGAAATTCTATTTATATATATGCATAACGTGTACAATATGTAGTATCGTAAAAATACCAGCAAACGAAAAAGAATTAAATGCAAAAACACAAAATTAAATGAAAAAGAAATCATAAACCCAAAACTCCCCCAATCTTTTAATACCGGTTGGTGACCCAAACCGGTACTAAAGGGCTCCCTACCCCCGAAGCTGGCTCGTGCCATGTGGTTGCCCTTTAGCACTGGTTCGTGCTGAACCGGTACTAAAGGGGGGGGCCTTTAGTGCCTACACTTTAGCGCCGGTTACGAAACCGGCACTAAAGGGCATTACGAACCGGTGCTATTACCCGGTTCTGCACTAGTGCGCCCTAATCTTCACCTCGGGTCGCTGCATAAACCTGATTGTTCCAGAAAAACATGGCACGCTTCCGCTGCTTCAATAGCTTCAGTAAGTTCCTCTTCCCTTCCTCTGTAGATCCACTAGCGTTTGCAAGTTCTTCTGTGTTCTTCGCTGTTCCTTACGGATTCTTCGTAGTTTCTCCACTGCATCTTCTTTTCATCTAAAAGAAGTAGGGAACTCACGTGGTAGCTATTTCGTATCCATTTCAGATGCTAGTAGATCCCCTTTTCTTGTACAAAGGCCTCCTTAGAACTGATGAACTCATCTGTACTGGTTTTTTAGGTCCAGACTTATTTTCCTTTTCCTGACATGTGGTAGATCCAAAATTCCAATGTAAAACTGTGAAACTTGTTTTTCCTCACTTAGTTATTTTTTGCTTTAGATCTGTACTTACATTGTCTGCGTGGGCGATTTATCCTTTAGAAAATAATCTGCCATATGCCATTAGTCCCCTTGTAAACTGCCAATCGCTTTACCATTTATAATAGCATCCACCCCCGGTTTAACAATCTTGCATGCTTGAATACCTTTCCCTTAATCTGATACGCTTTACGCTTGCCTATCATGAACCTTAAACCGGCATTTGATCTTTTTCCAGCTTTTCATCTGAAATGGCCAAACAATTTTATGCCTGTAACTGGGTCCCTTCCGGGTTACTAAAGAGCAACTATATGGATGCGTCAGAACTGGCACTTTACCAAAACAAAGCGAAATCCACTGGCGAGTTCCCGTTCCAGAAAATCCTCCTTCCCCCAAGGATGGCGAGGTGGTAGTATTTGTTGATCATATGAGCCATGGTTTTAAACCGCCCGGATCCAAGTTCTTTGGTGATGTGTTTACCAGCTTCCGGATCCACCCTCAAGATATTGGACCTAACTCTGTGTCCAATATTTTCCACTTTCAAGTGTTCTATGAGGCCTATGTGCAAGAAGAGCCAACCGTTGAGTTGTTTAGGGATTTTTTCTACTTGAACCGTCGTAATGAATTTGTAGACGGCCCAACACCGAACTTGGTGGCCTTTACATTCATAAAAGGAAGGATGTCAGCTTTCCTCATGCCAAACTTCATAGTCATCCTAAAGACTAGAACAGACTTGGTTCTACTATAAGGACACTTCCCCTGATGATGAAACCCCTCTGCTGTGTTATCATGCTCACCGGCTTACCAATACACATCCACTTCCGCAACGGCTGACTGCAAAAGAACGGGCCACATATGCACCACAACTCGCCAAGCTCAGAGCTTTTATGGCTAACGGTTTAATAGGAGTTGATTTTTCTTGTTGCTGGATATCTTGGAGTATTTTACCATTAAGCCGTCGCCCCTGTTTAATGTGTGAGTACACAGGGGACTCAAAAGATCATCAAAGACATATTGATATTCAGCTAACAGAGGCTGAAGTTACAGAAGCTGTTAAAAAGATGTTGGATAAAGTTGTGGCTGTCTGCCGCAAAACAGGGCTTAATCCCTTCTGCGCTTCCAATAAACCGCCACCTGTAAGACTTGCCTCACTCTTGCTTGTACTTGATATTCTTAACTATGTAATCTTTATATCCTCTGTCAATCTTTTAATAGGGTGATGACTCATTTTGGAAGAAGAAGCCACATGATAAACCGGCCAAGACCCCTCGACCTAAGATGAAGGTTGTTAAGAAGCCTGCAAAGAAAAAGGCAGCTGAATCCACCGGGTTAAACCTCAATGATGACCTTGATGATCCGGATGCAGAGGTAGAACTTGACTCTCTTGGTTCATTTTTCATAAACCTCATTGACAATGATTATTATCAGGATGACACTGAAGGCAGCCAAGCTGATGACGCAGAGGTAGTTATCCTTTCCTCTGGTTCAGACCCTCTGCCAACACAAAAAATCCGTCAAGCAATCTGGAAATTAAGATTTTCTCACCCCCTAGATCACTTGGACCCACACTTTGTTTTGAAGAAGCAGCAACACGAAGCTCGCCGCACAACACGGCACAACGGCCAAGTAGTCAGTTCAGCCGGTTTACCGAACACTCCGGTTCGGAAACGTCGATCTGAGGTCTCACCCACTTCCGATACTTCTTATCGCAAGGCGGGTTATTTCCGACAACCTCTTAATCCATCCGATTCAAATTATCAGAGAACGCCTGATTCATTGTTTGGCGAGTTAACGGCCACACAACTCCCTCCTCTTAAAACTGTTCCTGGGTAAACACTTTAAACTTAATCCTTTGACGCTTTATACTTACGTATTATACTAACCTTTTATATCTTTTATTTTCAGAGCCAAGGCCAGACTCAGCAAGAAAGCTCGGGTAGATAAACCATCTGATGACAATGTGGTTATTTAACTGGAAAGAACTCCAGAACCCGAAGGAACAAATGCTGATGCCATGTTCGATGATCCGCCGCCTCAAGATCATGACTTTGTTGCTGAACAAGTAGAAGTTGATGCAACAGGCCATGCTGATAAACCGACAAGCCCGGTTCGCACTGATGATAAATCGTCAAGTCCAGCTAAAGCTGCTGATAAATCGTCAACTCCAGTAAAGGCTGCTGGTGACAGGGAAGATGATGTTATAATTACTGGCGTTGGCATACCACCCCTGGCAATCCTGTTGTGTTATCAAAGCAGAGTGCTAAGGAGGAACTTTCTGCTGTGGGCAAAGGCAAATGGAGCACAGACTTGTCAAGCTACACCCACCTCAACGCCCAAGAACTTCATTCTGGTTTTTTAAACCGCCTGTACACAAACCGTGACTCCGAAGTCGGTTTAGTGAATCTAATGAAGGAGCGATATGAGGTAATACATAACTGTTTCTCTCTTATGTCCAATTTGAAGTACCAACTCTAGTAGCCCCCAAGGGCTGATTTATGATGCCAATCTAAACCGGGACTTTGTAATATCTCAACCTTGCATGTTTATCCTCCAAGGGTCGGTTTACCTTTTTAAGATGAACCGGTACTATAGCATTGTAATCTTTTAACTTTTGTTTGTGTAGTCTCCAAGGTCCGGTTTATCTTTCCATGCTGAACCTGACTTTGACCGATGTTACTTTGATCAAATGTACATTAGCCCCCAACTATCAAGAATAATACATGTATTGTGCTTCGGACTTTGTAAAAAAACGGATAATCGAGCAAATAGGCATTAGCCCCCAAGTACAAAGTGGATAACTTGTTATGTGCTTGGTACTTCAAATATTCACTGCCATCTCATAATATGTCTTTCCTTTATATGCTGAGTTGAGCAAAAAGGAAGCCCAAACCGCGGACCTCCAAGAAAATATCAAATCCCAGCAAGCAGAAACCTCCAAAGACAAAGAGGAACTGACCAGTGGCTTAGCAGCCATGGAGAAGCTGAAGGAAACTTTGAAGAAGGAACGGGAGGATTGGGGCATAGAGAGAACCGCACTACAACAGAAAGCCAAAGACGCAGAAGTAGCCCTTAAACCGGTGGTCGAAGAGCTGACCGGTTTAAAACGGCAGGTAAATGCCATGACCTCTGCTGTGTTTGGTAAGTATCCTCATCTGAAGTGTTTTTCAATATACATTATCTAATCAGTTACCGGTTTACTGATGCTTGCAATGACACAAGAACTCGCATTACCCTTCTGGGCTCTGACATGCAGATGAAGCTGAAGGCTGCCTATACTCTGATAGATCAGTTATTTTCCGGAGTTCAACTGGCCATGTGCACTGCTGCTCATAACAAACCGCCTCCAACTTTTATAAAGGAAACCATTGAGAAACTGTCAATGTTGCCTGCCTGGTTGTACGAGCTAAAAAGATCAGCTGCAAGGTCAGGTGCGCTGACTGCCCTAATCCGGGCTAAGGCATGGATACCGGGTCTTGAACCATCGGATATAGGAAGAGGCTATCCTGGCGTAAAGGAAGACAGTTCAGAGTTTAACAATGACGACCTTCGAAGGTTGACAAGGGAAATGCGCCCCTTAGCATGCAAATTGGCTGAGGAAACCGATCTCTCTCATTATCAGCTAGTTTAGATTCTGATCAGAAAAGATATCCTGCGCCAACACATGATGTAGAAGATCTTATTCCACCCATCCGTAAGCACACCTATGCCCCTGATGTTGATCCCTCAAACCTTATAAATTATGAAGTTGTGTACCAAGCATTAACTGGAATTGATTGGGCAACCATTGACTTCCAACCACTGGGTAGAGAGGAGGAAGATGCACCAGCGCAGGATGATCCATAGCCTTCCACTCAGCTTGGTGACGAGTCGTCATCCGGAGGCTGGTTTAGCCTTCTGCGTACTGCCACACTTGCTGAAAACAATTATTCTTTTTGGGCATTTAAAGCGCCTTGTAATAGGATAGTTCAAAACAATTGGTCTGCTATGCCATCGTGCATAATTATTTTGCCTGATACTGTGAATCCGCCATGCTTGAGGATATATTATGTGCATAATTCGTAGCGATATTATTCCAATTGTTCTTGCATACAAGAAGTTTGAACGTGTCCTAGCGGTTTACCGCTGGACGGGTCATGATGCCAAAATATATAGCCGGGGTTTATAACTAAGGTTGTACTTTGAAAATAATCAAAGATGAAAGAGATGATACCTGTGATATTGAATCACACTGTTGGTTGACCAACTTTTTGTATATTTAGGGTGATAACCCCAATCTTGAGTATTGATAACTCCTTCCATGTTCTGCCAGTTTATGATAAACCGTACTGGGTTATAATAAACACTGGTGTATCCACATATAATACTGGTGAATTGTAATCAAAACCATACCCGGGTGAATAAACGCGGGATTATAATTTATCAAGTACTGACAACTTATCGTTGAAAGCCAACCCGGGTCAATGAACACCGGTTTATCGTAAGATATTATGAATCTTACCAAAGGTGAAAAAACTTAGCAAATAAAAACACAAAAAGAACATGCAAGGATTTTCATGGGCTGCTAGGCCCTAAATTGAGGCTTTTCATGGTCTGCCAGGCCACTGAGTTAAACCACTTTTCGAAGCCTTTGAAGATGGGCCTCACATTAACCAATCGTCGTTTTAACTTGGACAAGTTCAGGGTCTATGAGATTGACTTGTCAAACGTTCGGCGGGTCATACCAGGATTACCTGGACGGAGTGGCTTACTTAAAAAGGCAGGATAACCCGGGGTTTTAGGTGAATAAACCTGGCTTCCAAGCCTGGCTTGATAGCCTATTGCAAGGGTGTAAGCTTCTTTGTTCTTTGAGAAGTAAAGAGCCCCCGAGCAACATTTGAGATGTGCTCAGTGGGTGCCTATGTTTGAGTTGTGCTATGGCAACACTCTCTTTGGCCCCACATGATGTCCTTTTGGCCTTAAGCCGATCAAGAGGTGTAGCTATGGTTCAAATAAAACCAAGCCCCCAAGTGATTACCTAGTGGCCTTATGCCAATCAAGAGGTGTAGCTATGGTTCGAATACGACCAGGCCCCCGAGTGATTTCCTTTGATATATGTGGCTTTGTACACCGGATAAATGGGAAATAAAACTCCACTTTATGAACAGAATCCCCCATGTACCGACTCATGATATAATAAAAACAACACAGACCCCGCTTTAGCTGAGGTTCCGGTTTATTATATTGATCATAATATATACAGTCATAAATATGTACATAAGAAGAGCCTGTGGCTCAAGTATAGTAAGGCCAAAGATGAGCTATATTCCACAGCCATTGGGTCTCCTCCTCCGATTTACGTGAGTCTTTGTGCTCTCGAACATCGATAAGGTAGTATGATTCGTTGTGCAGATTTTTGCTGACCACAAAAGGTCCTTCCCAAGGTTGGGACAACTTGTGCATATCAGTCTGATCCTGGATGAGCCAGAGCACCAAATCACCTTCTTGAAAAGTTCTGGTTTTAACCCGGCGGCTGTCATAACATCGCAGATCTTGCTGGTAAATCGCTGAACGAGCCGCTGCAATATCACGCTCCTCATCTAACAGGTCCAGTGAATCCTGACGTGCTTTCTCATTATCAGCTTAACACAAGCCGCCACACGGTGCGAGTCATGACGGATGTCACTAGGGAGAATCGCCTCTGCTCCGTAAACCATGAAAAAAGGCGTGTAACCAATAGATCTTTTTGGTGTGGTGTTGATACTCCATAACAAGGAAGGAAACTCCTCCACCCAACAACCCAGCATCTGCTTTAGAGAAACCATAAGTCGGGGCTTGATGCCTCTCAAAATCTCTTGATTGGCTCTCTCTGCTTGACCATTAGATTGGGGGTGAGCCACTGATGATATGTCAAGCCGGATGTGCTCACGTTGACAAAATTCTGCCATAGCACCCTTGGACAGATTGGTACCATTATCAGGTATGATGTTGTGTGGAAAACCAAAACAAAAGATCACCTTTTTGAAGAATTGAACCGACGTGGCTGCATCACACTTACTGACTGGCTCTGCCTCTACCCACTTGGTGAACTTATCAACCGCCACCAATAGGTGGGTCTTCTTTTCCTTGGACCTCTTAAAGGGACCAACCATATCCAGCCCCCAAGTTGCAAACGTCCAAGTGATTGGAATCATCCTTAGTTCTTGAGCCGGAACATGAGCGCGGCGAGTGAATTTCTGACAACCGTCACACCTCTTTACCAAATCATCAGCGTCAGCATGAGCCGTCAACCAATAGAAGCCGTGATGAAAAGCCGTAGCTACTAGGATTTTGAACCAGCATGGTGACCACAATCTCCTTCGTGGATCTCACGCAAAATCTCTTAGCCTTCTTGAGGAGACACACAACGCTGAAACTCCCCTGTTACACTGCAATGATGCAACTCCCCATTGATAATGGTCATTGACTTGGATCGTCGGATTATCTGCCTGGCGAAGTCTTCATCCTCTGGTAACTCTCCCCGGTTCATGTACGCCAGGTATGGGACTGTCCAATCCGAGATAATGTGAAGAGCTGCCACCAATTGAGCATCCGGGCCAGGAACAGCCAAATCCTCCTTTGTAGGTATCTTGACCGACGGATTATGTAGCACATCCAGAAAGACATTGGGCGGCACCAGTTTACGTTGAGAGCCTAAGCGAATTAAAGCGTCCGCCGCTTCATTCTTTCGCCGGTCTATATGGTCAACCTGATAACCCTTGAAATGGCCAGCCATTATGTCCACCTCTCGTTGATACACCGCCATGATTGGATCCTTGGAATCCCAAGTGCCAGACACCTGTTGAGATACTAGGTCCGAGTCACCAAATCACTTAACCCGGCTTAAATTCATCTCCTTAGCCATCCGAAGGCCATGGATCAAGGCTTCATATTCAGCTGCATTGTTAGTGCAAGGGAACATTAAAGGGAGAAAATAACAAAACTTATAACATCGTGGGGAAGATAATATGACTCCAGCCCCCGAGCCCTCCAATTGCCTGGACCCATCAAATTGAATAGTCCAATAAGTGTTGTCTGGATTTTCCTATGGTGCCTGCAACTCTGTCCAGTCATTGATGAAGTCCACAAGTGCTTGGGACATGATTGTTGTGCGAGGCGTATATTTTAACCCGTGAGGTCCAAGCTCAATAGCTCATTTAGCAATCCGGCTAGTTGCTTCTATGTTTTGGATTATATCCCCAAGGGGGAAGAACTGACCACAGTGATAGGATGACCCTAAAAATAATGCTTGAGCTTCCGGCTTGCCATGAAAACTCCATACACCAGCTTCTGCCAATGTGGGTACCTCTTCTTGGACTCAATAAGCACCTCACTAATAATAAACCGGGCGTTGAACCGGATACTCTTTTCCGGCCTCCTTGCGCTCCACAACAATAGCCACACTAACAACCCGGGCATTAGCAGCCACATATAACACCAAAGGCTCTTTATCAACAGGAGCAGCAAGGACAAGCGGCTCAGCTAGCTGCCGCTTTAAACTCTCAAACTCTTCATTGGCAGCCTCACTCCAAACAAACTCATTCGTCTTCTTCAGCATCTGATACAAAGGCATGGCTTTCTACCCTAACTGACTGATAAACTGGCTGAATGCTGCAATACGACCCGCCAAACGCTGAACATCGTTAATACACATCGGTTTAGCCAGGGACGTAATAGCTTTGATCTTCTCCAGATTAGCTTCAATGCCCCTGTTAGACACCATGAAACCCAAGAGCTTGCATGTCGGTACACCAAAGACACATTTGGCCGGATTAAGCATCATCTTATAAACCGAGAGGTTATCAAAAGTCTCCTTCAAATCATCTATCAATGTTTCCCCCTTTCTGGATTTTACCACAATATCATCCACATAAGCAAGTGCCCAATCTGGTCATGAAGACAATTCTGTACACAGCGCTGATAAGTCACCTGGGCACTATTGAGCCCAAAAGGCATAGATACATAGCAGAGGCTCCAAAGGGAGTTATAAAAGTTGTCTTCTCCTGGTCCTTAACTGCCATTTTGATCTGATGATAACCAGAATAAGCATCCAGAAAACACAAACGGTCACAACCCGCCGTAGCATCAGTGATTTGATCTATACGAGGGAGAGCAAAGGGATCAGCTGGACAGGCCTTGTTCAGATCTGTGTAGTCCACACACATACGCCAAGTGTCATTATTCTTAAGTACCAGCACCGGATTAGCTAGCCACTCAGGGTGAAAGACCTCCACAATAAACCCTGCTGCCAAAAGCCGGGCTACCTCCTCACCAATAGCCTTGCGCCTTTCTTCATTGAAGCGGCGGAGAAATTTCTTGACCGGTTTAAACTTAGGATCTATATTGAGAGTGTGCTCAGCGAGTTCCCTCGGTACACCCAACATGTCAGAAGGTTTCCATGCAAAGATGTCCAGGTTCTCACGTATGAACTCGATGAGCGCGCTTTCCTATTTCGGATCCAGGTTAGCGCTGCTGCTGAACTGCCAGGATGAATCGCCAGGAACAATGTCAACCAGCTTAGTCTCCTCGTCCTATTTAAACTTCAATGCTGGATCATGCTTTGTAGTTGGTTTTTTGAGAGAAGTCATATCTGCCGGATCAACATTATCTTATAAACTTCAACTCCTTTGTTGCACAAACCGACTCAGCATAGGCTGCATCACCTTCTTCACATTCCAAAGCAATCTTTCGGCTCCCATGGACTGTGATGGTCCCCTTATGACCCGGCACCTTAAGCTGCAGATAAACATAATAGGGTCTTGCCATGAACTTAGCATAAGCCGGCCGTCCAAATAGGGCATGATATGGGCTCTTCATTTTCACCACTTCACAAGTCAATGTTTTTGATCTTGAATCATGATCATCTCCAAAAGCAACCTCTAGAGCTATCTTACCAACTGGGTACGCCAATTTACCAGGCACCACACCATGAAAGATGGTGTTCGACGGTTTAAGATTCTTATCTGTCAACCCCATGCGATGGAAGGTTTCATAATAATGGATATTGATACTGCTCCCTCCATCCATGAGTACCTTGGTGAACTTGTACCCCCCAACCTGAGGCGGTACCACCAATGCCAGATGACCCGGATTATCAACCCAGGGTGGATGATCCTCTCGACTCCACACAATGGGTTGTTCAGACCAGCGCTGATAACGGGGCACTACTGGTTCAACGGAGTTTACTGCCCTTTTATGAAGCTTCTGATCGTGCTTACACAAACTAGTGGTGAAGACATGGTACTACCCACTATTCAACTGCTTCGGATTGCTCTGATAACCCAATTGTTGTTTCTGCTGACCCCCCTGATGATTGTAACCGCCCTGGTTACCCTGATTGCCTTGAAATCCTGAACTGGAGCTGCCTCCGCCATAACCCGGGCCATGAGAACCGCCTCCTGAACTGACGTGCGGTCCCTGGTCGAACTAGAAAGAACTTGAATTTTTAAACTCCCGCATGATGAAACAATCCTTCCAAAGGTGTATAGCTGGCCTCTCTCGCGACCCGTGCTTTGGGCAAGGTTCATTTAACAGGCGTTTAGGATTGGGACCTGAACCTCTACCCCAATGGGGCGGTCTACCCTTACGACACTGACCATTATCCTGGGTGTTGGTGTTAGCCACAAAATCCAAGCTGTTATCCGCCTTGCGCTTACCGTTGTTCCCATGACCCGCCGGGTTATGCTGCTGCCCCTTGGCACTGCCATTCTTCTTTCCCTTCCCCGTCTTTTCATCTTCAGACTCAGGGTCCTTGGTACTATCTGAATCAGCATACTTAACTAGAGCTGCCAAAGCATGGCCATGTCATTGCAGTGACGCTTGAGCCTTCCCAACTTCAGCTTCAAAGGCATAAACCGGCAGTTGCCTTCCAATGTCAAGATTGTCGTGTCAGCATTGATGCGGTCTGATGAATGCAGAATGGCTGATACCCGCTTCACCCAATGGGTTGTAGACTCCCCCTCTTCTTGAACACAGGCGGCTAAGTCCACAATTGACATGGGCTGTTTGCACGTAGCTTTGAAATTCTGGATAAACCAGCTTTTTAACTCGGCTCATGATCCAATGGAGTTAGTTGGTAAGCTTTTTAACCAAGTATGAGTTGTCCCCTCCAGCATCATGGTGAAGTACTTAGCACATGCCGCATCATCCACGTCTAGCATCTCCATTGCCATCTCATAGCTCTCAACCCATGACTCGGGGGGTAAATCGGCAGTGTAATTTGGCACCTTACGAGGACCATTGAAGTCCTTGGAAGCCGCACATTACGTAAGGCCGGGGTAAGACACGACACCCCCAAAGAACTTAAAACCACGTCTGGTTCCACCGAAGTAGTTGGACGAACCGGAGTAAGCTGACGGGCCCCGTACTGCGCTGCTAACTCGGCTTCTCGACGTGCTCTACCGTGATCCACCACATCCTAGGAATTAGCACCGCCGCCCGCCGGGTTATGACCTCGCGGCGGGTTACGGTTTCTCGCACTGCTTGATACGGTCGGTTCATCAATATGCCTGCTATAGCTCCGACTTGGGCGGGGGGTGGAATGAATCCTCTCGCGGCTGTGCGAATAAGCCTGCTGTTGAGTCAAAGCTATTTGAAGAAGGTCCCTAGCCCATCGTGTTTCAACTGCTACTCGATCACCATAGATCGGGAGAGCTGCCAATCGTGAAGCAGCGACAACGATGTTGTCCAACAGGTTAGAGTAATGACCCGGAGGCATTGAGACATGCTGTGATGGGACATTGTTCTGGGGAGGCGGATCTATCGCGTGCGGCTGAACTGGCGCCTCTGTTCCAGGTGCCTCCACCCGATTTACCACTGGAAGGTTGCTGGTGCCTGCTCCTGGCATGTTAAAGAGGTTCCTTCCCTCGTAAACCGGCGGCAGGTGAGACCGGAACCTTCTTCTCATGACATCATCTGACGCACTCTGATCCAGAATAAGCCGATAAGCCCGTGCCTCTAACTCAGCCCGCTTTGTGGCCATCCTGATGTTCTCTACTGCCAAATCCACCTTAGCTTGAGCTATCTGATCCTTCACCTTTTGTAACGCCCTCGATGCGGCTATATCTCCCACGTTTTGAAGCACAACTTAGAGGCATAACCGCATTGAAAGCAATGTCGCAAGTGAGGTAATCTTGACAACAACCCATGTAATAAATAAGGGAAAAGATACATAGTTGGCTTACACTCGCCACGTCACACAAATACATAAATAAGTCATTACATTCATCCAATACACTCAAGGTCCGACTACGGAACCAAAATAAAGATCAACCCCCAAATGCGACAAAGTCCCCGATCGCCCCCAACTGGGCACCACTACTGATCATCTGGGAAAGACACGTAGTAACGACGAGAGTCTTCATCGAACTCCCACTTGAGCTCAATCGCATCACCTGGAGCGGTATCATCGGTCCCTACATCTGGTTTGGGAAGTAATCTGTGAGTCACGGGGACTCAGCAATCTCACACCCTCGCGATAAAGACTATTTAAGCTTATAGGTAAGGTAAAGGTATGATGTGGAGCTGCAGCAAGCGACTAGCATATATGGTGGGTAACATACGCAAAAGAGAGCGAGAAGAGAAGGCAAAAGCACGGTCGAACAACTATGATCAAGAAGTGATCCTAGAACAACCTACGTCAAGCATTACTCCAACACTGTGTTCGCTTCCCGGACTCCGCCGAGAAGAGACCATCACGGTTACACACGCGGTTGGTGCGTTTTAATTAAGTTAAGTTTCAGGTTATCTACAACCGGACATTAACAAATTCCTATCTGCCCATAACCACAGGCATGGCTTTCGAAAGATCAAATCCCTGCAGGGGAGTCCCAACTTAGCCCATCACAAGCTCTCACGGTCAACGAAGGATATTCCTTCTCCCAAGACAATCCGATCAGACTCGGCATCCCGGTTACAAGACATCTCGACAATTGTAAAACTAAACCAGCAAAGCCACCTGAATGTTCTGACAAATCCCGATAGGAGCTGCACATATCTCGTTCTCAGGGAACACCGGATTGTCCAAGGTTCCAGTAGGCCAGCCCAGAGTTGCCCCTGGTGGCCACCGGCAGCTGACAGGTTGGACCAACACTCAGAGGAGCACTGGCCCGGGGGTTTAAATAAAGATGAGCCTTTAGTCCGCGGAACCCAAGGGAAAAAGAGGCTAGGTGGCGAATGGTAAACCATTGTTGGGCCATGCTGGAGGAGTTTTATTCAAGGAGAATTGTCAAGGGGTTCCCATTATAACCCAATCGTGTAAGGAACGCAAAATCCGGGAACATAACACTGATATGACGGAAACTAGGGCGGCAAGAGTGGAACAAAACACCAGGCATAAGGCCAAGCCTTCCACCCCTTACCAAGTATATAGGTGCATTAAGATAAACAATATAATATGGTGATATCCCAACAATAAACAAGTTCCAACAAGGAACGATCTCCAATCTTCACCTGCAACTAGCAACGCTATAAGAGGGCTGAGCAAAGTGGTAACATAGCCAAACAACGGTTTGCTAGGACAAGGTGGGTTAGAGGTTTAACATGGCAATATGGGAGGCATGATAAGCAAGTGGTAGGTATCGTAGCATAGGCATAGCAAAAGAGCGAGCATCTAGCAAGCAAAGATAGAAGTGATTTCGAGGGTATGATCATCTTGCCTGCAAAGTTCTCAGAGTTGCCTTGATCCTCGTAAGCGTACTCAACAGGCTCCTCGATAAAGTACTCGTCTCCCGGCTCTACCAAGCAAGAACAACAAGCAAAAAGGAACACACTCAACCATGTTCAATGCTCAAGCAACATGATGCAAACATGGTATGATATGCGGGATGCGATATGTGATGCATATGCATGATTTGGGAAGGAATGATTGAACCTGGCCTCACCTTGGAAATCCAAGAGTGCCACTGGAAATGGGAGGTGATTTCAGTTGAAATCGATGTAAAGATCACCGGAATCGGATGCACAGTTTGGAAATGGCAAGCAAAAAAAATGACACCGATCTGCGATAAACAGCAAGTAGCCTCCTAAATGCATCAAGATAATTAAGCTACTACACTCAAACATAGCAATAAAATACATGGCAGGGATCCACTCATGATGCTTGACAAAATATGAACACTGAGCTACGGCTAATTCACTCAATAGCAGGTTCAAACAAGCACGACAAAACTGCAAAAGATAACAGGTTTCAGACTTAGTGAAATTAACAGCATGTCACGAATTTATCATCAGGAAGCAATCTTTAGAGTATGATAACTATATGCTATAGGAACTTATCATGGCAAAAAAGGCATGGTACGAAGCTACTCAAATCATATAACAAAAGTCCCTTAGTGACCATGAGCCAAAAGGGATCAGAAAATACAATTGCAAGCATGTGAACATAGCAAAAACATAAACAGATTCATACTTTGTGAAAAACTGGAGCATGGCAAAAACAGATAATGAGTAGGCATGTTTACGATCTCGATGCACTCACTATGAGGCATTGAATGACAAACTAATCGTACACCCAGCAAATAGACCTGGCATAGAAGCTATACATGGCAAGAACAACAACATAGCATGCATGGATCAACAACAACAAGCTTGGCAAAATTGCAAAACATGTTAACAATCTAACAGGAAAATTTTATAGCAAAAGTAGAGCTCGATTGACTCAATCTAGGTTGCTCCATTATTGCAAGCGAAGACATGGATGGATAGAGCACAACATTATCTACAAAACATCCTTACTGATTATGCTCAAAAGAGGCACGGATCACTAGGAAACAACATGAACATATAGCATACAAAATAAGGACAGGGCAAGGACTTAGTGAAATTCTAAGTCCCTGGAATCAGCATCATTGAGTAAGCTACTTTGCATGCTTGTGCTATTCACCACAAATATCACAAAAATACATTGCATACACCCCTGTAAAGATGGCATGGCATTCTTACAAACACATGTAGAGCTCAGGATCATAGCATGCACACATTAATCATGGCAAAAAATGACAAAAGTGCATTTGCGGAAATAGATCTGAAACTATCATCACATAGCCCTCTTCCAACAGCATTTCGAGCATCAAGATGAGCTCAAATGAAAATGATGCAATGAGATGAAATGATGTACTCGTCGAGGCAAACATTTTGATATGCTACACGCACGAATCGGAGCAACGATTGCAGAGTTATGGCATGTCATATAATGCAAAAAATATTTGAGAGAGGGGGAGAAAGTCAACTGATCCGGATCTAGGGTTTGTCTCCGGCGCGCGAACCGAGGTCTCTGACGAGGTGCTTTTGCTCCGGCGAGGTGGATGCGCGCGGGGACGGCTGGAGGAGGTCGGATCCGATCGGGGTCGGGGAGATCCGGCAACGGGGTGGCCGGATCCATCACCGGGCGGCGAGGGGCGACGAGGGGTCGCGGTGGAGGAGGCCGGCGCGTGGCGGCACGCTACTCCGGTCGAGGAAGGTGCAGTGGTGGTGAACTGGCGTCGGCAGCGGAGCCAGAGTCCGGCGCGGGGCGCAGGCGGCATGACAGCGTGGGCCAGGGAGGGCCGGCTCCAGGCTGAGCGGGCCCACGGGTGCGGCGAAGTGGGCATTGGGCGGCGACCAACCGGGTGGTGCCACGTGGCGGTGGCGGGACGGAGTGGATGTTGTCCGGCCGAACGGGAATTTGTCCGTCGGCGCGTGGAGAGGGAGGGGTCTAGGGTTTGGAAAGAGGAGATCCGAGAATTGAAATGGGTGGTTAATTTATAGAGGTAGGAGGAGCTAGGAAGCTCCAAATGAGGTGCGGTTTTTGGCCACGCGATCGTGATCGAACGCTCTAGATTATGGAAGTGCTTTAGGTGGGTTTTGGGCCACTTTGGAGGGGTGTTGGGCTGCAACACACACGAGGCCTCTTCGGTCCCTCGGTTAACCGTTGGAGTATCAAACGAGGTCCAAATGGTATGAAACTTGACAGGCGGTCTACCGGTGGTAAACCAAGGCCGCATGACAAGTCTCGGTCCAATCCAAAAATGTTTGACACCCGCACACAAAAAGAGGTAGAAAGGGACACCGGAGGACATAGGAGCGCCGAAATGCAAAACGGACAACGGGGAAAATGCTCGGATGCATGAGACAAACATGTATGCAAATGCAATGCACATGATGACAAAGAGAAAAGCACACGAAGACAAAAACCCGACAACGAGGAAATAGAATAACTTAGTGCCGGAAACGGCAAGAGTTGGAATCCATATAAGGTAATTTACATCCGGATTGTTACAACACTCTACCACTACGAAAGGATCTCGTCCCGAGATCTAGGACTGGAAAAACTCCGGGTACTCAGAACAGAGGTGGTCCTCGCGTTCCCAGGTGGCTTCACGGTCGGAATGATGTGACCACTTGACTTTCAGGAATTTGATAGACTTGTTGCGAGTCTTGCGCTCAGTTTCTTCAAGAATAGCGACCGGGTGCTCACGATAAGACAGGTCTTCTTGGAGATCAATGTCATCGAAGTTGACGGTGCGGTCAGGAGTCTTGAAGCACTTGCGGAGATGAGAGACATGAAACACGTCGTGCACGTTTGCAAAGTTGGAGGGAAGCTCAAGTTGATAGGCGAGATCGCCTCTCTTGCTGACGATCTTGAAAGGACCCACGTATCTAGGGGCAAGCCTCCCTTTGATACCGAAGCGACGAGTACCTTTCATTGGAGAGACACGGAGGTAGACGTGGTCTCTGATCTCGAAAGCCAAGTCACGATGCTTCCTATCATAGTAACTCTTCTGGCGCGATTGCGCGGCTTTGAGATTCAACGAATGACTTTGCACATCTCTTCTGCCTCTGTGATCAAGTCATTGCCAAGAAGTTGACGTTCACCAGTCTCTGACCAGTTAAGAGGAGTACGACACTTCCTGCCATAGAGAATTTCAAATGGGGCCTTGCCCGAACTCGCTTGGAAGCTGTTGTTGTAGGAGAACTCGGCATATGGAAGACAATCTTCCCACTTCATACCGAAAGAGATGACGCAAGCCCTGAGCATATCTTCAAGAATCTGATTTACTCGCTCGACTTGGCAACTAGTTTGAGGATGAAAAGCTGTGCTGAAACGGATGTTGGTGCCCATGGCCTTCTGAAAAGAAGGGCAAAACTTGGAGGTGAAGATGCTGCCACGATCTGAAGAAATCAACTACGGAATGTCGTGCAGAGAGACAATCCGGGAGGTATATAGCTCTGCCAATTGAGCTTCTATGATAGATTCTTTGATAGGAAGGAAATGAGCCACTTTAGTGAGTTTGTCGATGACAACGAATAGAGCATCATTGCCACGCATGGACTTTGGAAATCCAGTCACGAAGTCCATCTCAATATGGTCAAACTTCCATTCTGGAATGGAAAAAGGTTGGAGGAGACCAGCTGGTTGTTGGTATTCTGCTTTCACTCTTCTGAAGACATCAGATTCATTCACGAACTGAGCTATCTCGCGCTTCATTCGAGTCCACCAATACGACTTCTTCAGGTCATGGTACATCCTTGTACTTCCAGGGTGAATAGAGAGGAGTGAATTGTGAGCCTCGTTCATAATGAATTTACGAAGGTCACCTTTAGGCACCACAATGCGATCCTCGAAGAATAGAGTATCCTTGTCATCAAGGCGATAGCACTTGTACTTGGGTTGACTCTTAGCAAGCCCAATCTTCACCTTCTTCACCATAGCATCAAGAAGTTGAGCACTACGAGAGACGAGGAGGGAGAGAGGTAAGGCTGCGCCAAGAGGGAGATGATCTCGTGTATCTTGGAGCCCTCAATACCTCAAGTATATATAGGGGAAGGGGAGGGGTTGTGCCCCCATCTAGGGTTCCCTCGCTAGGGGTGGCGGCAGCCCCAAAACCCATCTAGGTTAGCGTCCAAGGGGGGAGAGAGAGAGGAGGCGCACCTAGGGTGGGCCTTAAGGCCCATCTGCCCTAGGGTTTGCCCCCTTCCCCTCTAGGAGGCACCTTGGGCCTTGGTGGGAGGCGCCCCATCCCACCTAGGGGCTGGTCCCTTCCCACTATTGGCCCATGTAGGCCTCTGGGGCTGGTGGCCCCTCCCGGTGGACCCCCGGACCCCTCCGGTGGTCCCGGTACACTACCGGTGATGCCCGGAACACTTCCGGTGGCTAAAACCATACTTCCTATATATCATTCCTGAACTCCTCGTGACGTCCGGGATCTCATCCGGGACTCTGAACAACATTCAGTAACCATGTACATACTTTCCCTATAACCCTAGCGTCATCGAACCTTAAGTGTGTAGACCCTACGG
Organism: Triticum dicoccoides; assembly: GCF_002162155.2. Lineage (NCBI taxonomy): Eukaryota > Viridiplantae > Streptophyta > Magnoliopsida > Poales > Poaceae > Triticum > Triticum dicoccoides. Next base: position 629,652,787 of record NC_041382.1, on the reverse strand, counting down.
GTTCGGGAGTCATGCAGACATGGCCAAGACAACTCTCCGGTCAATAACCAACAGCGGGATCTGGATACCCATGTTGGCTCCCACATGCTCCACGATGATCTCATCGGATGAACCACGATGTCAAGGATTTAGGGTGTGTTTGGTTCGAGAACGAAGTGGAATGGAATGTCATGGTTCCATTCCACTAGAAGGGTCAGTTCCGTCCTTGTGTTTGATAAGGGCAATTGATCGGAATGGAACGGTTACATTTTGGTGCTTGGTTTCAGAGATGGAATGGAATGGATATGCTCATCTCCCCACTTATTTTCTCGTGAATATGTACAATATATTGAGAGTAAGCATCAAACACAAACAACAGCAGTAGCATCTTGACACACAAAACTTCATCTCATTTCTGTCATCTACGTACAATACATCAAATTCAGCTAGAGCATTGCAAGTAATAGCAGTAGCAGGCTAGCAGCATGGCACACAACAACAGTAGCAGCAAGTGCAGGCCACGAGCAGCAAGGGCTGGCCACAAGCGCGACGCATGCAAGAGCATGACGCGCGCAGGATTGCCGTTGGCAAAGGAGAGCAGCAGTCGTTACCCTAGGTCGTCGCCCCGGTGATGGCCGCCGCCGTCGCTATACCGTGACAGATCTGACGAGAATGGGAGGGGACGGCCATGATCTGGTCGTCGCCACAAAAGTTAGCGGTAAGTATGCCGGCGGTGAGGTTGCGGGCACGGCTTGGGATCGATCTTCGCCGCCTGTTGCTTCCTGCCACCGCTCGCCACCTACCGGCGCCTCCTCCTGATTCCTGCCGGATGTGAGGGAGAGAAGGGAGAGGGAGATATGCAGGTGCTGAAGGGAGACACGAGACGAGAGCGAGCGGTTCCGTGTCGTCCGGTCGATTTGGAGGAATGACTTGGTTACGGATCTGGGCCGAATATTCCTTCTGAGGGAATGAGTGGGATCTTGTTTCGCGTGTGTACCGAACACGAGAATGTGGGCCAAGCACGGGTTGGACCCATTCCATTCCACTTGATGACAGATACCAAACACACCCTTAATCAATCCCGTATACAATTCCCTTTGTCCAGCGGTATTGTACTTGCCCGAGATTCAATCGTTGGTATCTCGATTACTCGTTTCGTAACACATCATCCCGTGACCAACTCCTTGGTCACATTGTGCACATTATGATGATGTCCTACCGAGTGGGCCCAGAGATACCTCTCCGTTACACGGAGTGATAAATCCCAGTCTCGTTTCGTGCTAACCCAATAGACACTTTTGGAGATACCTGTAGTGAACCTTCATAGCCACCCAGTTACGTTGTGACGTTTGGCACACCCAAAGAACTCCTACGGTATCCGAGAGTTGCACAATCTCATGGTCTAAGGAAATGATACTTGACAATAGAAAAGCTTTAGCATACGAACTACACGATCTTTGTGCTAGGCTTAGGATTGGGTCTTGTCCATCACATCATTCTCCTAATGATGTGATCCTGTTATCAATGACATCCAATGTCCATGGTCAGGAAACCGTAACCATCTTATTGATCAACGAGCTAGTCAACTAGAGGCTTACTAGGGACATGGTGTTGTCTATGTATCCACACATGTATCTGAGTTTCCTATCAATAGAATTCTAGCATGGATAATAAATGGTTATCATGAACAATGACATATAATAATAACCAATTTATTACTGCCTCTAGGGCATATTTCCAACAGTCTCCGACTTGCACTAGAGTTAATAATCTAGTTCACATCGCCATGTGATTAACACTCACAGGTCACATCGCCAGGTGACCAACATCCAAAGAGTTTACTAGAGTCACTAATCTAGTTCACATCACTATGTGATTAATACTCAATGAGTTCTGGGTTTGATCATGTTATGCTTGTGAGAGAGGTTGTAGTCAACGGGTCTTGCCATATTCAGATCTCTATGTATTTTGCAAAACTTTATGTCATATAGTAGATGCTGGTACCATGTTCCACTTGGAGCTATTCCAAATTTTTGCTCCATTATACGTATTCGGTATCTCTACTCGGAGCTATCCGGATAGGTGTTAAGCTTGCATCGACATAACTCTTTATGTCGAACTCTTTATCACCTCCATAACCGAGAAACATTTCCTTATTCCTCTAAGGATAATTTTGACCGCTATCTGGCGATCCAATCCTAGATCACCTTTGTACCCTCTTGCCAGACATGTGGCAAGGCACACATCTGGTGCGGTACTCAGCATGGCATACCATATAGAGTCTATGACAAAGGCATAGGGGACGACCTTCGTCCTTACTCTTTCTTCTGCCATGGTCAATCTTTGAGTCTTACTCAACTTCACACCTTACAACTCAGGTAAGAACCCCTTCTTTGACTGATCTATTTTGAACTCCTTCAAAAACATGTCAAGGTGTGCGTTCTTTGAAAGTGTCATCAAGCGTCTTGATCTATCTCTATAGATCTTGATGCCCAATATGTGAGCAGCTTTATCCAGGTCTTCCTTTGAAAAACACCCTTCAAACAACCGTTTATGCTTTCCAGAAATTCTACATTATTTCGGATCAACAATATGTCATCCACATATACTTATCAGAAATGTTGTAGTGCTCCCACTCAATTTCTTGTAAATACAAGTTTCTAACAAACATTGTATAAACCTAAAAGCTTTGATCACTCCATCAAAGCATATATTCCGGTTCTGAGATGCTGCTGTAGTCCATAGAAGGATTGCTGGAGCCAGCATACCTTTTAGCATCTTTAGGATCGACAAAATCTTTTATTGCATCACACACAACTTTTTCTTACGAAAACTCGTTTTGACATCCATCTGTCAGATGCTAACATGATTTCGACGGACTTAAGCATCGCTATGGGTGAGAAATTCTCATCGTAGTCAACTCCTTGAACTTGTGAAAAGACTCTTTCCCATAAGTCAAGCTTCATAGACGGTAACATTACCGCCCACGTCCGTCTTCTTCTTAAAGATCCATTTATCTCAATGGCTTGCCGATCATCGGGCAAGTCCACCAAAGTCCATACTTTGTTCTGATACATGGATCCTATCTCGGATTTCATGGCTTCTAACCATTTGTCATAATACGGACCCACCATCGCTTCTCCATATCTCGTAGGTTCATTGTTGTCTAACAACATGATATTTAACACAGGATTACCGTACCACTCAGGAGTAGTACATATCCTTGTCGACCTATGAGGTTCGATAGCAACTTGATCCGAAGCTTCATGATCACTATCATTAACTTCCTCTTCAACAGACGTAGGCACCACAGAAAACATCTTTCTATGTCGCATCACTCTCTGGTTGAAATAAAGGTTCAACAACCTCATCAAGTTCTATCTTCCTCCCACTCAATTATTTTGAGAGAAACTCCTTCACGAGAAAGGACCCGTTCTTAGCGACAAACAATTTTCCCTCGGATCTGAGATAGAAGGTATACCCACCTGTCACCTTTGGGTATCCTATGAAGATGTGTTTGTACGCTTTGGGTTCGAGCTTCTCCGGCTGAAGCCTTAAGCATCGCAGCCCCAAACATTAAGAAACAACAACTTTGGTTTCTTGCCAAACCATATTCTTACGACGTCGTCTCAACGGACTTAGATGGTGTCCTATCTAAAGTGAATGCAGCTGTCTCTAACGCATAACCTCAAAATGAAAACGGTAGATCGGTAAGAGACATCATAGATCGCACCATATCTCATAAGGTTTGTTTATGACGTCCGGACACACCATTACCCTGTGGTGTTCCAGGTGGCTTCAACTGTGAAACAATTCCAACATGTCTTAAGTGTTTGCCAAACTCATAACTCAGAAATTCTCATTGATCAGATCGTAGGAATTTGATCTTCTTGTTATGATGATTCTTAACTTCACTCTGAAATCGCTTGAACTTTTCAAACGTTTCAGACTTGTGCTTCATTAAGTAAATATACCTATATGTACTCAAATCGTTAGTGAAGATGAGAAAATAGCGATATCCACTGCACGCTTCAATTCTCATTGGATCACACGCATCTGCATGTATGATTTCCAACAAGTCACTTGCCCGTTTCATTGTACCTGAAAACGGGGTCTTAGTCATCCTGCCCATGAGGCATGGCTCGCATGTGTCAAGCGATTCAAAATCAAGTGACTCCAAACATCCATCGATATGGAGTTTCTTCATGCATCTTACGCCAATATGACCTAAGCGGCAGTGCCACAGCAAAGTGGTACTATCATTATTAACTCTACATCTTTTGGCGTGAACATGTGTATTTCCACGACCGAGATTCAATGAACCATTCACATAGGGTGCATGACCATGAAAGGTATTATTCATGTAAACAGAATAACCATTATTCTCTAACTTAAATGAATAACCGTATTGCAATGAACATGATCTAATCATATTCATGCTCAACGTAGACACCTGATAACATTTATCTAGGTTCAATACTAATCCCGAAGGCAGACATAGCGTGCGATGGTGATCTCATCAACTTTGGAAACACTTCCAAGACACATCGTCACCTCGCCCTTATCCAGTCTTCGTTTAGTTCGTAGCTTTTGCTTCAAGTCACCAATAATAGCAACTGAACCAGTATCCAATACCCAGGTACTACCAGGAGTACTAGTGAGGTACACATTAATAACACGTATATACTTTGAAGTTGCCAGCCTTCTTATCTACCATGCATTTGGGGTAATTCCACTACCAGTGACCGTTCCCCTTACAATAGAAGCACTTAGTCTCGGGTTTGGGTTCAACCTTGGGTTCCTTCACTGGAGCGGCAACTGGTTTGCCATCCATGAAGTTTCCCTTCTAGCCCTTGCCCTTCTTGAAACCAGTGGTCTTGTTAAACCATCAACACATGATGCTCCTTCTTGATTTCTACCTTTTGTGGTCTTAAGCACCACGAACAGCTCCGGTATCAACTCCATCCCTTGCATGTCATAGTTCATCACGAAGCTCTAGTAGCTTAGTGACAGTGGCTAGAGAATTCTATCAATCACTATCTTATCTGGAAGTTTAACTCCCACTAGATTTAAGTGATTGTAGCACCAGACATTCTGAGCACATGCTCACTAGCTGAGCTCTTCTCCTCCATCTTTTTGGCAAAAGAACTTGTCATAGGTCTCACACCTCTCAACATGGGCATGAGCCTGAAATCCCAATTTTAGCTCTTGGAACATCTCATATGTTCTATGGCGTTCAAAACGTCATTGGAATCCCAATTCTAAGCCGTAAAGTATGGTGCACTAAACTATCAGGTAGTTATCAGAATGTGTCTGTCAGGTGTTCACAACATCCACAGACGATGTTGTAGGGGTTTGCGCATCGAGCGGTGCATCAAAGACGTAAGCCTTCTATGTAGTAGTGAGGACACTCCTCGAACTACGGACCTAGTCCGCATCATTGCTTACAATATCTTTCAACTTAATCTTTCTCTAGGAACGTACTGAAACAGGGAGCTACAACGTGAGCTATTTATCAACAACATATTTGCGAAGGCAATTTAGACTATGTTCATGATAATTGAGTTCATCTAATCAAATTAATTTAATGAACTCCCACTCAGATAGACATCCCTCTAGTCATCTAAGTGAAACATGATCCGAATCGACTAGGCCGTGTCCGATCATCACGTGAGATGGACTAGTCATCAACGGTGAACATCTCATGTTGATCGTATCTTCTATATGACTCATGTTCGACCTTTCGGTCTTCCGTGTTCCGAGGCCATGTCTGTACATTCTAGGCTCATCAAGTCAACCTAAGTGTTTCGCATGTGTCCCGAGGCCATGTCTGTACATGCTAGGCTCGTCAACACCCGTTGTATTCAAACGTTAGAATCTATCACACCCGATCATCACGTGGTGCTTCGAAACAACGAACCTTCGCAACCGTGCACAGTTAGGGGGAACACTTTTCTTGAAATTTTAGTGACGGATCATCTTATTTAGGCTACCGTCGTTCTAAGCAAATAAGATGTAAAACATGATAAACATCACATGCAATCAAATAGTGACATGATATGGCCAATATCATTTTGCTCCTTTTGATCTCCAACTTCGGGGCTCCATGATCATCATTGTCACCGGCATGACACCATGATCTCCATCATCGTGTCTTCTTGAAGTTGTCTCGTCATCTATTAGTTCTACTACTATGGGTAACGCTTTAGCAATAAAGTAAAGTAATTACATGACATTTATGTTGACACATAGGTCATAAATAAATTAAGACAACTCCTATGGCTCCTGCCGGTTGTCATACTCATCGACATGCAAGTCGTGATTCCTATTACAAGAACATGATCAATCTCATACATCACATATATCATTCATCACATCCTTTTGGCCGTATCACATCACAAGGCATATGCTGCAAAAACAAGTTAGACGTCCTCTAATTGTTGTTGCAAGTTTTTACGTGGCTGCTATAGGTTTCTAGCAAGAATGTTTCTTACCTACGCGAAAACCACAACGTGATATGCCAATTTCTATTTACCCTTCATAAGGACCCTTTTCATCGAATCCGATCCGACTAAAGTGGGAGAGAAAGACACCCACTAGCCACCTTATGCAACTAGTGCATGTCAGTTGGTGGAACTAGTCTCACGTAAGCGTACGTGTATGGTCGGTCCGGGCCGCTTCATCCCACGATGCCACCGAATCAAGATAAGACTAGTAACGGCAAGTAAATTGACAATATCGACGCCCACAACTGCTTTGTGTTCTACTCGTGCATAGAAACTACGCATAGACCTAGCTCATGATGCCACTGTTAGGGATCGTAGCAGAAATTTAAAATTTTCTATGCATCACCATGATCAATCTATGGAGTATCTAGTAACAAGGGGAAGGAGAGTGCATCTACATACCCTTGTAGATCGCTAAGAGGAAGCGTTGCAAGAACTTGGATGAAGGAGTCGTACTCGTAGCGATTTAGACCGCGGTTGATTCCGATCTAAGCGCCGAACCACGGTGCCTCCGCGTTCAACACACGTGCAGCCCGGTGACGCCTCCTACGCCTTGATCCATCAAGGGGAGAAGTAGAGGTTGGGGAAGACTCCGTCCAACAATAGCACGACGGCGTGGTGGTGGTGGAGGAGCATGGAACTCCAGCAGGGCTTCGCCAAGCACTACGAGAGACGAGGAGGGAGAGAGGTAAGGCTGCGCCAAGAGGGAGATGATCTTGTGTATCTTGCAGCCCCCAATACCTGAAGTATATATAGGGGAAGGGGATGGGCTGCGCCCCCATCTAGGGTTCCCTCCCTAGGGGTGGCAGCAGCCCCAAAACCCATCTAGGGTTGCGGCCAAGGGGGAAGAGAGAGAGGAGGCGCACCAAGGCTGGGCCTTAAGGCCCATCTGCCCTAGGGTTTGCCCCCTTCCCCTCTAAGAGGCGCCTTGGGCCTTGGTGGGAGGCGCCCTAGCCCACCTAGGGGATGGTTCCTTCCCACTATTGGCCCATGTAGGCCTCCGGGGATGGTGGCCCCTCCCGGTGGACCCCCGGACCCCTCCAGTGGTCCCGGTACACTACCGGTGATGCCCGGAACACTTCCGGTGGCCAAAACCATACTTCCTATATATTAATCTTTACCTCCGGACCATTACGGAACTCCTCGTGACGTCCGGGATCTCATCCGGGACTCCGAACAACATTCGGTAACCGTGTACATACTTTCCCTATAACCCTAGCGTCATCCAACCTTAAGTGTGTAGACCCTATGGGTTTGGGAGTCATGTAGACATGGCCGAGACAACTCTCTGGTCAATAACCAACAGCGGGATCTGTATACCCATGTTGGCTCCCACATGCTCCACGATGATCACATCGGATGAACCACGATGTCAAGGATTTAATCAATCCCGTATACAATTCCCTTTGTCCAGCGGTATTGTACTTGCCCGAGATTCGATCGTTGGTATCCTGATACCTTGTTCAATCTCCTTACCTGCAAGTCTCTTTACTCGTTCCGTAACACATCATCGTGTGATCAACTCCTTGGTCACATTGTGCACATTATGATGATGTCCTACCGAGTGGGCCCAGAGATACCTCTCCGTTACACGGAGTGACAAATCCCAGTCTCGATTCGTGCCAACCCAATAGAAACTTTCGGAGATACCTGTAGTGAACCTTTATAGCCACCCAGTTACGTTGTGACATTTGGCACACCCAAAGCACTCCTACGGTATCCGGGAGTTGCACAATCTCATGGTCTAAGAAAATGATACTTGACAATAGAGAAGCTTTAGCATACGAACTACACGATCTTTGTGCTAGGCTTAGGATTGGGTCTTGTCCATCACATCATTCTCCTAATGATGTGATCCCGTTATCAACGACATCCAATGTCCATGGTCAGGAAACCGTAACCATCTTATTGATCAACAAGCTAGTCAACTAGCGACTTACTAGGGACATGGTGTTGTCTATGTATCCACACATGTATCTGAGTTTCCTATCAATACAATTCTAGCATGGATAATAAACGGTTATCATGAACAATGAAATATAATAATAACCAATTTATTACTGCCTCTAGGGCATATTTCCAACATTTTCTTCCCAATAAGAGATGTCTCCAAGTTAAAAGAGCATGCACAACTGCCGCCAACTCAAGGTCATGAGTGGGGTAGTTCTTTTCATTGGGCTTCAACTGGCGAGAGGTATAAGCCACAACTTTCTTCTCTTGCATCAACACTGCACCAAGACCTTGAAGGGAAGCATCACAGAAGACCTCAAACGGTTTGGATTCATCAGGAGGAGTCAGAACTGGAGCAGTGACTAACTTCTCTTTCAAGGTGTTGAAAGCTATGTCACATTCAGGAGACTAGACGTACTTCACATGCTTCTGGAGAAGGTTGGAAAGAGGCTTCTCGATCTTAGAGAAGTTTTCAATGAACCTTTGACAATAGCTTGCGAGACCAAGGAAGCTGCGGAGTTGCTTCACGTTCTGAGGTGGTTCCCAATTCACAATTGCAGACACCTTCTTAGGATTCACCGCTATGCCCTTGGCAGAGATGATATGGCCAAGGTAGAGAACATCATTGAGCCAAAACTTGCACTTTGAAAACTTGGCATAGAACTGATGTTCTCTGAGCTTATCTAGCACTAAACGAAGTGCTTGGCATGATCTTCCTTGTTCTTGGAAAATACCAAAATGTCATCGAGGTAGACCAAGACGATGTCATTTGTGTAGGCGTTGAAGATGAAGTTCATCATGCGAGAGAATGTTGGCGGAGCGTTGACGAGGCCGAATGACATGATAGTGTATTCATATGAACCATAGCTTGTTCTCAAAGCTGTCTTGAGGATATCTTCTTCACGAATGTGAATCTGATGATAGCCCATATGGAGATCAAGCTTGGAGAATACTTGAGCACCTTTGAGTTGTTCAAACAGCTCATTGATGTTGGGAAGTGTGTACTTGTTCTTTATGGTCTTCTTGTTCAATGGACGGTAGTCGACACAAAGTCGGTCCGTTCCATCCTTCTTCTTCACAAAAAGAACACCACAACCCCATGGAGAAGAACTTGGTCGGATGAGACCCATTCGCTCTTGAATATCGAGTTGCTTCTTCAGCTCCTTCAACTCTTCAGGTCCAAGATTGTAAGGACGTTTGCAAACAGGTTCCGTGCCAGGCTCACGATCGATGACAAATTCAACTGGACGGTGCGGTGGCATTCCTGGAAGCTCTTCTGGAAAGACGTCTTGATATTCGCAAACGACTGGAATCTGAGAAATGGCATCCAGCTCACCCTTCTCATTGAGAGAAAATAGTCGAATGGTATCATCCCTTGTGGCAAAGACAATTACATCCTCAGACGAATGAGTCAATTGAATCTGCTTGGCAGAACAATCAAGCTGAGCCTTGTGCTTAGAAAGCCAGTCCATTCCGAGAATAAGATCAATATCTGAGGCACCAAGAAACATAGGAGAAGACAGAAAATTGTAGTCGCCCAACGTGATAGTAACATCCGTAACCATGGATTTAGCATTCAAGCGTTTGTTGACAACTCCTATCGGTCTAGGCAAAACTGTGAGAGCCAATTCATGGTTAGATGCAAAAGGTCTTGAGATGAAACAATGCGATGCACCAGTGTCAAAAAGAACTTTTGCAGGAATATCTATAACAGGAAGGTTACCCATGATGACATCTAACGAGTCCTCTGCCTGAGCTCCATTCATCAAATTGACCTTGGCAAACTTGGGGTTATGCTTGACCACTATGGTGCTGGCAGACCTCATAGGAGGAGGAGGAGGAAGACGCCTTCGATTGAAGCATTTGTTGGCATAGTGACCCTTCTGCTGACACTTGTTGCACGTGACCTCCGAGAGCGGACGGTGATACGGAGCACTTGATCTTGGAGCTTGAGACGAAGTCTTGTTCTGAAAGCCTGGGTTGGGTGGGTGGGAAGATCCATTGCCACCTTTGCTCTTCTGCTGATAAGGCTGACGGAACGGAGGAGGAGGCAGCCAATACTTTTGCTGCTTAGAAGCCACTTGAGTTGAGGAAGAAGGAGTTGCATCTCTGACTCGCTTCTTGGAAGCATCACACTTGAGTTGAGCAGTCTCTTGCTTCATTGCCATATTGTAGTACTCATCGTACTTCTTCGGCTCAAAAAGGACGAGAGCTAGTTGGAGATCTTCTTCGAGGCCACCCATGAACTGATAAATCATGCTCTTCTCGTCAGGGACGTCTTGCTTGGCGAAACGAGCGAGCCTCTGGAACAGAATGTTATACTGGTAAACAGACAAGATACCTTGCTTTAGGTTGCGGAATTCCTCACGCTTGCTTTCAACAACACTCTGAGGAATGTGATGAGCTTTGAAGTCTTGACGGAATTCATCCCAGGTAATCACACGGCCTCCTCTGGAATCTTTGTATTGCTGAAACCATTCTGCAGCTTGGACTTTGAGTTGGAAGGAGGCAAACTTGACAAAGTCCTCAGGCCTGACATTGCTGCACTTAAAATGCTTGCATATATCCATGAGCCAATCATCAGTGTCTGAGGCCTCGACACAGTTGCTAAAGGTCTTTGGCTGGTTAGCGAGGAACTGGTTGAGTGTAGCAAACTGATTCTGATTGTTGCCATGGCCATGATTCCCTTGGTTGCGTTTTGCAGAATTTTCATGATCAGCTGTGTGTTTGCATTGGTAGCGGCCATCACAGCTTGCCATGCCTCCGGAGGTGGAGGTGGTGGTGGTGGATCCTGATTCTGATTCTGACCCTTAGCAGGAGCCATCCTGAAGAGGGTGACATCCGTTAGCATATTGACAGACAAATATTGAAGCTGAATCCAACGGATAGAAATTGCAACATAAAGTCTTCACATACGAACAAAATGAATGAATGCATTCCAACTGAAATGGTCACATTTCCATAAATTGAGAAGCCACTTAGATAAAGGTAGAAGAATAAAACAACAAGGTACGAACAAGACCAAATACTTGGTGAGGATTACCCAATCACACACCAAATATCCGCGGAAGAAGAACTAGAGCTACATGAATTCCCACCTATGAAACTCTCGAACCTTTTCGGTTATACAATCAGGTGTTGGGGATACAGGGGAAGCATAATATCTCACCCAAAGCTAGCAAATCCTACGTCCAGCTGTATCCATCCTTCAACACATAACCAAGAAACCTTCGGAAATCATTTACCTCAACCTTCGAAAAGCATCTGTTATACAAGTTATGGCAATACTCACGAACTCCCGCCCAAGTACTGGGTGGCGTCGAGGTTATCTCACCAACAACTGCATAAAAGAGAATTTCAATATTGGCGAAACTCAGGTATTCCAGAATCTCAACGATAAAATTGTGACGACAACACCTCGGAGCTCAACTCCCCGGGACATTGCCACAACCCCTAAATCTCAGGAGGCACCAAGAACAATGTTCTCATCACAAAACCATCGGAACGATTCCAAGATACCCGCGTGATCCTAAAAAAATTTAGTGAAATTTGAGAACAGAAGAGTCAAAACTCTACGTCAGGATGCCTCACCAGAGCGACGAAGGGACTGAGGAGTAAAAAGAATTCCTAACTCTCTGATATATATAATTCCTAAATGACTCAGAATATTTTTCTAGACTCAACAACGCCAACGATTCGATCAAGCAGGGGGCTCCTAAGGTCGGGGAAGGCTCTGATACCAACTTGTAATGCCCTCGATGCGGCTATATCTCCCACCTGCCATAACCGCGAGCACGACTTTCGAAAGATCAAATCCTTGCAGGGGAGTCCCAACTTAGCCCATCACAAGCTCTCACGGTCAATGAAGGATATTCGTTCTCCCAAGACAATCCGATCAGACTCGGCATCCCGGTTACAAGACATCTCGACAATGGTAAAACTAAACAAGCAAAGCCAAACAAGCAAAGCCACCCGAATGTGCTGACAAATCGCGATAGGAGCTGCACATATCTTGTTCTCAGGGCACACCGGATTGTCCAAGGTTCCAGTAGGCCAGCCTAGAGTTGCCCCTGGTGGCCACCGGCAGCTGACAGGTTGGACCAACACTCAGAGGAGCACTAGCCCGGGGGTTTAAATAAAGATGACCCTTGAGTCCGCGGAACCCAAGGGAAAAAGAGGCTAGGTGGAAAATGGTAAAACCAATGTTGGGACATGCTGGAGGAGTTTTATTCAAGGCGAAGTGTCAAGGGGTTCCCATTATGACCCAACCGTGTAAGGAACGCAAAATCCGGGAACATAACACCGATATGACGGAAACTAGGGCGGCAAGAGTGGAACAAAACACCAGACATAAGGCCGAGCCTTCCACCCTTTACCAAGTATATAGGTGCATTAAGATAAACAAGATAATATGGTGATATCCCAACAATAAACAAGTTCCAACAAGGAACGATCTCCAATCATCACCTGCAACTAGCAATGCTATAAGAGGGGCTGAGCAAAGCGGTAACATAGCCAAACAACGGTTTGCTAGGACAAGGTGGGTTAGAGGTTTGACATGGAAATACGGGAGGCATGATAATCAAGTGGTAGGTATCGTAGCATAGGCATAGCAAAAGAGCGAGCATCTAGCAAGCAAAGATAGAAGTGATTTCGAGGGTATGATCATCTTGCCTGCAAAGTTCTCAGAGTTGCCTTGATCCTTGTAAGCGTACTCAATGGGCTCCTCGATCATGTACTCGTCTCCCGGCTCTACCCAAGCAAGAACAACAAGCAAAAAGGAACACAATCAACCACATGCAATGCTCAAGCAACAAAGATGCAAACATGTTATGATATGCGGGATGCGATATTTGATGCATATGCATGATTTGGAAAGGAATGATCGAACCTGGCCTCAACATGGAAATCCAAGAGTGCCACTGGAAAGGGGAGGTGATTTCGGTTGAAATCGATATAAAGATCACCGGAATCAGATGCACGGTTTGGAAATGGCAAGCAAAACAAAAATGACACTGATCTACAATAAACAACAAGTAGCCTCCTAAATGCATCAAGATAATTAAGCTACTGCACTCAAACATAGCAAAAAAATACATGGAAGGGATCCACTCATGATGCTTTACAAAAGATGAACACTGAGCTATGGCTAATTCACTGAATAGCAGGTTCAAACAAGCACGGCAAAAGTGCAAAAGATAACAGGTTTCAGACTTTGTGAAATTAACAGCATGTCAGGAATTTATCAACAGTTAGCAATCTTTAAATTATGATAACTATATGGTACAGGAACTTATCATGGCAAAGCAAGGCATGGTACGAAGCTACTCAAAGCATATAACAAAAGTCCCTTAGTGACCATGAGCCAAAAGGGATCAGAAAATTCAATTGCAAGCATGTGAACATATCAAAAACATAAACAGATTCAGACTTCGTGAAAAACTGGAGCTTGGCAAAAACATATAACGAGTAGGCATGTTTACGAGCTCAATGCACTCACTACGAGGCATTTCATGACAAACTAATCATACACCCAGCAAATAGACATGGCATAGAAGCTAGACATGGCAAGAACAACAACATAGCATGCACGGATCAACAACAACAAGCTTGGCAAAATTGCAAAACATGTTAACAATCTGCCAGGAAGATTTTATAGCAAAAGTAGAGCTCGATTTACTCAAGCTAGGTTGCTCCATTATTGCAAACAAAGACATGGATGGACAGATCATAACATTATCTACAAAACATCCTTACTGATCATGCTCGAAAGAGGCACGGATCACTAGGAAACAACATGAACATATAGCATAAAAAATAAGGATAGGGCAAGGACTTAGTGAAATCAGCATCATTGAGTAAGCTACTTTGCATGCTTGTGCTAGTCACCACAAAGATCACAAAAATAATTGGCATACACCCTTGTAAAGATGGCATGGCATTCTTCCAAACACATGTAGAGCTCAGGATCATAGCATGCACACATTAATCATGGCAAAAAATGACAAAAGTGCATTTGCTGAAATAGATCTGAAACTATCATCACATGGCCCTCTTCCAACAGCATTTCGGGCATCAAGACGAGCTCAAATGAAAATTATGCAATGAGATGAAATGATGTACTCGTCGAGACAAACATTTTGATATGCTACACACACGAATCGGAGCAATGGTTGTAGAGTTATGGCATGTCAAAGAATGCAAAAAATATCTGAGAGAGGGGGAGAAAGTCAACCGATCCGGATCTAGGGTTTGTCTCCGGCGCGAAACGAGGTCTCCGACGAGGTGCTTTTGCTCCAGTGAGGTGGATGGGCGGGACGGCCGGAGGAGGTCGGATCCGGCCGGTGTTTGGGAGATCCAGCGACGGGGCGGGCGGATCCTTCTTCAACATCATGACGCACGTCCTAGTTCACCTATGTGAACAGATTAACATTTTGGGTCCTGTATTTCAACACAATATGTTCCTCTTTGAGAGGTTCATGGGAGTCTTACAGAAATATGTTCATAACCGTGCTAGGCTAGAAGGAAGCATCTCCAAGGGCCATGAAAATGAGGAGGTCATTGAGTTTTGTATTGACTTTATTCCTGACCTTAAGCCGATTGGTGTTCCTGAATCGGGGCATATGGGCAGACTGGATGGAAAAGGCACGCTAGGAGGGGAACAAATAATATGTATGGACGGACATTCTCTAACTAAAGCACACTACACAGTTCTACAGAATTCTGCCTTGGTGGCTCCGTATATGGATGAAAACAAGAATTTGCTACGCTCCAAACACCCGGAGCGGTCTGATGACTGGATTACACGTGAACAAAACAGGAGTTTCGCCAGCTGGTTGCAGACATGTACCATGCATGACGCCTCTATTGAAGATGACATGTACTTGCTGTCCCAGTTACCATCTTCGAATATGATGACTTTCAAAGGTATGAGATAAATGGTAATACATTTTACATGATCACCCAAGATAAGAAGAGCACCAACCAAAACAGTGGTGTCCGCTTTGATGCAGAAACCAAGACGGGAAAGGAAACATATTATGGTTATATACAGGACATATGGAAACTTGACTATCGACGTGATTTGAAGGTCCCTTTGTTTCGGTGCAAATGGGTCAATATGACACGAGGCGGGGTAACGGAAGACCGGCAGTATGGAATGACAACAGTGGATCTCAACAACCTTGCGTATGCAGATGAACCATTCGTCCTAGCCAATGATGTGGCACAGGTTTTCTATGTGAAGGACATGTCTACCAAGCCGAGAAAAAGAAAAGATAAGGAAGCGAATGCATCGTACGATGAGCCAAAGCGGCACATAGTTCTTTCCGGGAAGAGAAACATCGTGGGAGTGGATGACAAGACAGACATGTCAGAAGATTATGAAAAGTTTGATGAAATTGCTCCATTCACAGTGAATATTGACCCGTGCATCCCGTTAAATGATGAAGATTTTTCATGGTTACGGCGCAAAGGGACACACGCGAAGAAAAAGTTTCACACCCAAAGATCTGGGATGTGATCGGCTTCACTATCATCACTTTCTTCTGTGTTTCACACCCAGGAGGGAATCTCTATAATAGTTAGGGTAGTTATGTGTTTTTGCATTTGAAACGCGATGAAATTTTATGTGCAAACAAATTCTTTCATGCCTTTACTGATTTTTTCAGCTAAATGACCCTGAAATTGAAAAGCATTTCAAATGAACTGAGAAAAGGATGAAAGTTGGCATGTTATCATAATTTCACCCACATAGCATGTGCAAAAAAGTAGAGAGGGTTACCGCAAAAACTGGATGCACTTCGTGTACAAAATGGACAATCTCTTTCGAAGTATCAGGGTTTCAGACAAAAACTCATCTGTTACAAAAGGCATTTCATTTTTTAAATAACCTAAGCATTACCAAATTGAATATAATGATAAAACACACTAATATTAAACATAAGAAAAAAGAATCACTGAAAAATATATTTTCAAAGTTAAGTTATTCACAAACTAGTGATTCACACAAATTTCAAATAATTCAAAATTTAAACTTTTCATATTTGTAAACTACCGGTACTAACAGAAAGTTTGTAATTTTTTGTACCTAAAGAAAAAATATTCACAAAGAAACTCTAAATACAGCAAAAGACAACTCAAAAATAAATAAAGAAAAAAATAAGAGTAGAAACCCAAATTCTAGTTGGGCCAGGACGCAGGCCCGCTAGCCCAATAGGGCATCGCAGCAGAGGTAGGCCTAGAAGGCCTGCTTAAGAGAGGAGCTCGAGACAGCAGCGACGGCGGGGCTTAGAAGCAGGTGCGAGTGCCCCTCGGCTAGCGAGGTGGGACTAAACTTCTGCGCCCTTCGTCTGGCAGCGCACACCCTTTACTACCGGGTCGTGGCTCCAACCGGTACTAAAGGGAGGGCCTTTAGTACCGGTTGGTGCCACGACCCGGTACTAAAGGGGGTGCAGTTCCCGCCGCTTGGCCAGGCCAAAACAGACCTTTAGTACCGGCTGGTGGCTCCAACCAGTACTAAAGGTGGGTTCTATATAAGAAAACACTTCAAAAAAATGGTCAGTTTCTCATCTCTCCCTGCTTCTTTCTCCTCTGCCCCGTCGCCGCCGCCCCCGTCGCCGTCTGTCGCCGTCCCTGTCGCCGTCCCCGTCCCCATCCCCGTCCCTGTTGTCCCCATCGCCGCGCCGCGCCCCGCCCCGTCCTCCCCGCCCGGCCCGTCCCCATCCTCGCCGCCCCATCCCTGTCTCCGTCCCTGTCGCCGCCCACCGTCGCCGCGCCTTGCCGGTAAGCTCCTGCCCCGGCCTCCACACACACACACACACACACACACACACACCCAGCCGGCAATCTTTCTATTTTTTAGTTATAGAATTATTAGAAATGTTAGTTTTAGTTATAGAAATGTTAGTTATATAGAAATGTTAGTTATATTAGAAATGTTAGTTATATAGAAATGTTAGTTATATAGAAATGGTTTTTAGTTATAGAAATATTAGAAATGTTAGTTTTAGTTATAGAAATATTAGAAATGTTAGTTTTAGTTATAAAATTTAGAATTTGCATATATGAAATCACAATCCATCATTTAAAAAATGTTACTTTACTTTTGCGGCATATAGTATTTGTTGTCGACGATGCCCGGCCCGCATCCTCGCCGTCGACCCGTTCACGATGACGTCCTGCTTCAGGCGACCCATGTCCGGGACTGGGCTCCGCCGGGCTGGCACTGGGAGGTGCTACCTTCAGGGGCGCGACGCTTGGTGAGGAACCCGGCCATAGGTCCCGTCGTCGACCCTCATCTCCTTTGGTGGCATTCGCGTGGGCCACTTTCGGTGCGGATGGAGCCGGTCCCGTCGGAGGTGGTACGTCGCCGTGTCAGGGAGGAGGACGAGCACGTCCATCGCTACATGGCTGCTATGGACGTCAGGTTCTCCAATACCTGGCAGGTTCTTTTGGGAGATCACCCGAGCTATGATCCAGTGATGGTTCCTTCTCTTTGGGTGTCCACCGCCCGCACCTCAGGAACCGCGAGTGGCCTAAATTACTCTATAGTATTCGATCTTTATTATCTTGCTAGCTAGCTAGTTAGTGATGTATTCGATATTATATCTATTATTCGAGATGATGTATTCGAGATTATATCTATTATTCGAGACAATGTATTCGAGATTATTTCTATTATTCGAGACGATGTATTCAAGATTATATTCGATGATGCTTATTATGTACTATGATAGATTCAGTTTTTCCTTATTAATTGATTGCATCCATGCATTGTAATTTGAATATATTTCTTTTGGATTAGTTAAACAAAACCTATGGCAGACAACACCGGCAGAGAGGGAGAAGAGGCCCTGTTCAATATCATACGCAATCCTCGCGGGCCAGATGATGATCAGAATGAAGAAGATTATGACGGCTCCGAATATATAAACAACACCGAGGAGGGTGATATGATATTCGATCGCAATGACTGAATTGATGAACTCATGAACTATGAACATGACAAAGAAAATGTTGATCTTGAAACAACAAAGACCGGCGAGGTATAAATATTTATATAAGCAGGCATCTGGTGATCATCACATGTTTTAAATGACTTGAAGATATATTAATGAATCAATCTTTCTTCTTTCAGCCATCCGGATCAAGCAAATCTTCAGGCAACAGGAAACAAAGCCCGAACAAAAAAGTTGAAGGAGGGCGTAAAGTACAATATCAAGGCCACCAGACCTAATGGTGAACCATTAGCGCCTAAGAAGATTGCGGACAAGTTCATACGTCAGTGCGGAGTTCTTGTGAAGGACCTACTCCCGATCTTCCTTCAAGAATGGAGACAGCCAGCAAAGCCACGTCCAGGAGTTACTTTTGTCGACGACAGACAAAAACTTTTGCTTTGGGAAACGCTCATGGAACATTTCACCCTACCAGATCATTTCACAGATGCAGATGTGGAGAAAGTCAAGGACGCTGCTCTTAGGAAGATGGCGGTTGCATTCAAAAACCACAAGAATCGTGAATGGGCCAAGTATGTCAAGGAAGGAAGGAAGATGCCAGTATTCGAGGGAACACTAGAGAAGCAAAGTGCTCATTGGGACAATTTCGTGAAATTCAAGGATTCAGAATTATCTAAGGAATGATCGAGAATAAACAAGACCAATGCCGCAAAAAAGGATAAGTTCCATAAGCTGGGGCCAGGTGGCTATGCAGTGGGAATGCCTAAGTGGGATAAGTCTGAGAAAGAGATGCTGGATGCAGGTGTCAGTCCAGAAACGTTGAGCTGGCCCCCAGGTGCAGGACATGGTTCTATGCGCATGCGGGGAGTTGGACCCGAAGACATGCAAAGTTTCGAAGAAGGCATGTCTGGACGGAGCCGAAGATAAGCTACTTGTTGCAATAGAAGAGGCTCGATCGGGGGTGTTCGATCCCAAGAGAGAGAACGACGAGCTTACGCGTGCCCTGGGAAATCCTGAACACC
The DNA here is from genome assembly GCF_002162155.2 of Triticum dicoccoides. NCBI lineage: Eukaryota > Viridiplantae > Streptophyta > Magnoliopsida > Poales > Poaceae > Triticum > Triticum dicoccoides. Next base: position 629,633,374 of record NC_041382.1, on the reverse strand, counting down.
CAGGAAGAACACGAGGCATGGGCGCTATGCCGTGATATGAGGGGTTTTCGGCCTGGAATGACGACTACAGAACCCGTGCGAGAAAGAAGATTGCAGATGAGAAGAAGAGGAAGATGGAGGAGGAGCAGAGGAAGCTAGACTATGAACACCTTCAAGGCCTAGAATCAGCGCACGCGGACTTTGCAGTCAAATTCCAGTGGCAGCAGGAGCAGATCGACTCACTTAGCCAGCAAAGGGGGTCTCAGCAGCTAGCGGATGATCCACCATTGTATAGCACCATCCCATCCATGCCGAGAAGCAGCGTGGGTTCCGCCCCGAGCGACACATTGCTGGATAGCTACCCAGTGGATGACATCATGGAGAACACTAACTGCGAGCTACACTTCAAAATGAAGAACATATCCATGAAGGTGGCGGACGCCCTTGCTTTTACAAATCCCCCCGAGGCAACCTTCCATTGCAACCCGATTCCAGCGGGCTATGCTCGTGTCTTGGTTGATGAGGTGGTGGACCAATATTCGGGGCTAGAGCTTGACATTCCTGGAGGTGACGATGAGCACACACTGGGAGAGGCCAACCATCGTATCATCCTATGGAGAAAGGATTCCATCATCTTTCGAAGGCCACCGACACCGCATCATTCGACTCCTCGTCGAAGTCCGCCACTGAGTCAGTAGACTCCCGCTCCTCCAAGTCCACCAACGCATCAGGCCACTCCTTCTCCAAGTTCGGCACAGCTTCAGGCCACTCCTCCTCCTCCAAGTCCGGCAAAGCGTCAGGCCACTCCTCCTCCAAGTCTGGCACAGCTTCAGGCCACTCCTCCTCCTCCATCTCAGCCACATCAGCCGTCTTCGCTGCCTCAGCAATCACGGCAGAGAGCCGCCTCAGCTATGGTGCGTAGCGGTACAAGTCGAGGTAGTACTGGAGGTACAGGCGGAGGCAAGCGATTTCAATATGGTCCAAGCCTCGCACCTCTTCCGCAGAGGCCTTACGACAAGTCCGAGGAGGAAAAATGTAGCCATATCGAAGGCCGAGGTGGAAGCCCATTTTGCACCAAAACCGCCATCGCCGCCAAGGGAGAAAGTGCCTGTGGAAAAGATTGACCACTTCATTCGTATGGCTAGAGCACCAGCTCCCAAGCCTGTTGACACAGACTATGAGCGCACATCAAGAAGTTAAATCGAGCACGTCTACACAAAGAGGCAAGCTCGAGCTCGAGCAAATCAGCTGGCAAAAGGAGTGGTAAAATAGTTACCCAGCTGGGAGAACAGGCGGCGCAATCAATCCCCCCGCTTGTTGTGCCAACAACACATGAGAGTAGGCGCGCCCAATATTATTGTGGGCAAACCGTTAATGTTTCCGGGGTGGGCGATGTGGTAATAACCGAGGAGCATATTGCGCAGGCTGAAGCGATCGGGATCACTATTGGACAACTCCTCGATATCGAGACCATGTCTCCGACTAGAGAGGAGGAAATAAAACGTAAATATGTCCGGGGCCAACCTTTCGTCAAGCCAGACGAGGTCAAGAACCTCCCAACGAGAATGTATGAATTGCATCGATGGTACATGGACATTACCAAGATTTCCAATCGAGAGTCCCTCATGGTGATTGTCAAGGAGGAGCATTACTACCATGAGAAAGCTCTAGCCGTTGAGTATTCAGAACTGTTTCAGCTATACAATCAAGACACACTCGACAAATCTATCGTCAGTTGCTATTGTCTGTAAGTGATTTCTGTCTGTAATTTAAGTCTCAAGCTAGCTGTAGTGATTATTTTGATCAATCATTCCCTGTAATTATCCTCACTATATTCTTTTCTGTGGTATTATGCAGGATGAAGATTTATGAAATGAAAAAAGGTGGACACTATGGCATTGGGTTCGTTGACCCAAATACCATTAATGAATACACATGGAAATTAGATCCATATCACGAAAAAAGTGTAGAGGAAAGCATGCTAGAGTTCTTCAAGCGCCTCAAATACAATGAAGATATACTACTTCCTTACAACTTCGAGTGAGTCACACTGTCTTGTACTACAAATTCTATTTTTACCTACTAGCTAGCTACATGTTTTTGCTTACATATGCCCGCTTAATTAAGACATGCAAACGTGTGTGCATGCAGATTTCACTGGATCTTGTTAATCATTAAAGTTGATGAAGGAACAGTTGAAGAACTAGACTCACTACTTAAGAAAGCAAGTGACTACACCATCGTGAAGGAGATAGTCAACAGGTAATTTCAATCAATATTAACTATATCTCAGCCTATTTAATTACTTCATCATTTCCTGATAACAACTATTTAATAACCCATTGATTCATTTTCTTTGTCGGCGGGCAGGGCTTGGGCAAAGTTCATCAGGGCCACTCCAGGCCCATGGAAACAAGATCTGAAATGGTATCGACCCCAGGTAAGTAATTAAGTAGTACTAGCTAGCTGCCATCTCTTTATTATCATGCTTGATTAATTCTTATCTGATCAAATTCCATTCTCGTAAAGGCCCTGAAGCAGGCGCCGGGGAATAATCTGTGTGCATACTATGTTTGCGAGAACATTCGCATGATGTCGTCCGAAAGGAGCAAATCTCAAAGATAGGAGTGGGTACGTTTGTCATAACACTATTCACAATTTTACATCATTATCAATATCTAGTCACACAACTAATACACATGCATATTGATCTCCTTCTTAACAGTTCAAAGAGGTGCGGGAGAAGCTCCTAACAGAGGACCGCATAGAAGTAATTCAAGAGGAAATAGCGGGATTTTTGCTCGACCAGGTCATAGATCCCAAAGGAGAATACTATTACCGGCTACCGCCCCCATGAACCACTTCCAATTGTTATCGTGCTCCGAAGGCACCAATTAGGCTAATGTCATTGGCTCCGAAGGCATCAATTAGGAGAAATTGTATGTATATATATATACATGTGTGTATATATGTGTGAATTAATTAATGCTAGTTGTGAGACATTCAATGATATATATATATATATATTATGATCGGTTCTACTAGAAATTCTATTTATATATATGGATAACGTGTACAATATGTAGTATCGTAAAATACCAGCAAACGAAAAAGAATTAAATGCAAAAACACAAAATTAAATGAAAAAGAAATCATAAACCCAAAACTCCCCCAATCTTTTAATACCGGTTGGTGACACAAACCGGTACTAAAGGGCTCCCTGTCCCCGAAGCTGGCTCGTGCCACGTGGTTGCCCTTTAGCACCAGTTCGTGCTGAACCGGTACTAAAGAGGGGGCCTTTGTGCCTACACTTTAGCGCCGGTTACGAAACCAGCACTAAAGGGCCTTACGAACCGGTGCTATTGCCCGGTTCTGCACTAGTGCGCCCTCATCTTCACCTCGGGTCACTGCATCAACCTGATTGTTCCAGAAAAACGTGGCACGCTTCCGCTGCTTCAATAGCTATAGTAATTTCCTCTTCCCTTCCTCTGTAGATCCGCTAGGGTTTGCAAGTTCTTATGTGTTCTTCGCTGTTCCTTACGGATTCTTCGTAGTTTCTCCACTTCATCTTCTTTTCATCTAAAAGAAGTATGGAACTCACGCGGTAGCTATTTCGTATCCATTTCAGATGCTAGTAGATCCCCTTTTCTTGTACAAAGGCCTCCTTAGAACTGATGAACTCATTTGTACTGGTTTTTTAGGTCCAGACTTATTTTCCTTTTCCTCACATGTGGTAGATCCAAAATTCCAATGTAAAACTATGAAACTTGTTTTTCCTCACTTAGTCATTTTTTGCTTTAGATCTGTACTTTCATTGTCTATGTGGGCGATTTATCCTTTAGAAAATAATCTTCCATATGCCATTAGTCCCCTTTAAACCGCCAATCGCTTTACCATTTATAATAGCATCCACCCCCGGTTTAACAATCTTGCATGCTTGAATACCTTTCCCTTAATCTGATACGCTTTACGCTTGTGTGTCATGAACCTTAAACCGGCATTTGATCTTTTTCCAGCTTTTCATCTGAAATGGCCAAACAATTTTATGCCTGTAACTGGGTCCCTTCCGGGTTACTAAAGAGCAACTATATGGATGCGTCAGAACTGGCACTTTACCAAGGATGCGTCAGAACTGGCGAGTTCCCGTTCTAGAAAATCCTCCTTCCCCCAAGGATGGCGAGGTGGTAGTATTTGTTGATCATATGAGCCATGGTTTTAAACTACCCGGATCCAAGTTCTTTCGTGATGTGTTTGCCAGCTTCCAAATCCACCCTCAAGATATTGGACCTAACTCTGTGTCCAATATTTTCCACTTTCAAGTGTTCTGTGAGGCCTATCTGCAAGAAGAGCCAACCATTGAGTTGTTCAGGGATTTTTTCTACTTGAACCATCATAATGGATTTGTAGACGGGCCCAACACCGAACTTGGTGGCCTTTACATTCATAAAAGGAAGGATGTCAGCTTTCCTCATGCCAAACTTCATAGTCATCCTAAATACTAGAACCAGACTTGGTTATACTGTAAGGACACTTCCCGTGATGATGACAACCCTCTGCCGTGTTATCATGCTCACCGGCTTACCAATACACATCCACTTCCACAACGGCTGACTGCAAAAGAACCGGCCACATATGCACCACAACTCGCCAAGCTCAAAGCTTTTATGGCTAACGGTTTAACAGGAGTTGATTTTGCTCGTTGCTGTATATCTTGGATTATTTTACCATTAAGCCGTCGCCCCAGTTTAATGTGTGAGTACACAGGGGACTCAAAAGATCGTCAAAGACATATTGATATTCAGCTAACAGAGGCTGAAGTTACAGAAGCTGTTAAAAAGATGTTGGATGAACTTGTGGCTGTCTGCCACAAAACAGGGCTTAATCCCTTCTGCGCTTCCAATAAACCGCCACCTGTAAGCCTTGCCTCACTCTTGCTTGTACTTGATATTCTTAACTATGTAATCTTTATATCCTCTGTCAATCTTTTAACAGGGTGATGACTCATTTTGGAAGAAGAAGCCACATGATAAACCGGCCAAGACCCCTCGACCTAAGACGAAGGTTGTTAAGAAGCCTGCAAAGAAAAAAGGCAGCTGAATGCACCGGGTTAAACCTCAATGATGACCTTGATGCTCTGGATGCAGAGGTAGAACTTGACTCTCTTGGTTCGTTTTTCATACACCTCATTGACAATGATTATTATCAGGATGAGACTGAAGGCAGCCAAGCTAATGACGCAGAGGTAATTATCCTTTCCTCCGGTTCAGACCCTCTGCCAACAAAAAAAATCCGTCAAGCAATCTGGAAATTAAGATTTTCTCACCCCCTAGATCACTTGGACCCATACTTTGTTTTGAAGAAGCAGCAACACGAAGCTCGCCGCACAACCCGGCACAACGGCCAAGTAGTCACTTCAGCCAGTTTACCAAACACACCGGTTTGGAAACGTCGATCCAAGGTCTCACCCACTTCCGATACTTCTTATCGCAAGGCGGGTTATTTCCGACAACCTCTTAATCCATCCGATTCAAATTATTAGAGAACGCCCGATTCATCGTTTGGCGAGTCAACGGCCACACAACTCCCTTCTCTTAAAATTGTTCCTGGGTAAACACTATAAACTTTATCCTTTGACGCTTTATATTTACGTATTATACTAACCTTTTATATCTTTTATTTTCAGAGCAAAGGCCAGACTCAGCAAGAAAGCTTGGGTAGATAAACCATCTGATGACAATGTGGTTATTTAACCGGAAAGAACTCCAGAACCCGAAGGAACAAATGCTGATGCCATGTTCGATGATCCGCTGCCTCAAGATCATGACTTTGTTGTTGAACAAGTAGAAGTTGATGCAACAGGCCATGCTGATAAACCGTCAAGCCCGGTTCACACTGATGATAAATCGTCAAGTCCAGCTAAAGCTGCTGATAAATCGTCAACTCCAGTAAAGGCTGCTAGTGACAGGGAAGATGATGTTATAATTACTGGCGTTGGCCATACCACCCCTGGCAATCCTGTTGCGTTATCAAAGCATAGTGCTAAGGAGGAACTTTCTGCTATGGGCAAAGGAAAATGGAGCACAGACTTGTCAAGCTACACCCACCTCAATGCCCAAGAACTTCATTCTGGTTTTTTAAACCGTCTGTACACAAATCGTGACTCCGAAGCAGGTTTAGTGAATCTAATGAAGGAGCGATATGAGGTAATACATAACTGTTTCTCTCTTATGTCCAATTTCAAGTACCAACTCTAGTAGCCCCCAAGGGCCGATTTATGATGGCAATCTAAACCGGGACTGTGTAATATCTCAACCTTGCATGTTTATCCTACAAGGGCCGGTTTACCTTTTTAAGATGAACCAGTACTTTAGCATTGTAATCTTTTAACTTTTGTTTGTGTAGTCCCCAAGGTCCGGTTTATCTTTCCATGCTGAACCTGACTTTGACCGATGTTACTTTGATCAAATGTACATTAGCCCCCAACTGTCAAGAATAATACATGTATTGTGCTTCGGACTTTGTAAAAAAATCGGATAATCGAGAAAATAGGCATTAGCCCCAAGTACAAAGTGGATAACTTGTTATGTGCTTGGTACTTCAAATATTCACTGCCATCTCATAATATGTCTTTCCTTTATATGCTGAGTTGAGCAAAAAGGAAGCCCAAACTGCGGACCTTCAAGAAAATATCAACTCCCAGCAAGCAGAAACCTCCAAACACAAAGAGGAACTGACCAGTGCCTTAGCAGCCATGGAGAAGCTGTCGGATTTCGGGTTCCGGCAGACCCTTGAGGTTCGAACACTGGGGTGCGCGCGGAGATTTCGCCTCCTACCAACGTGCACCCCCCGCCTTGCTAGGATCTTAACTATGGAAAGAACAACACAAGAGACACAGGGTTTATACTGGTTCGGGCCACCGTTGTGGTGTAATACCCTACTCCAGTTTGTGGTGTGGTGGATTGCCTCTTGGGCTGATGATGGTGAACAATACAAGGAAGAACAGCCTCGCGAGGGTCTGTTCTTGGCTGGGGTGATGAACTGCTAGGAGGAGCTCAGTCACCTTTCTCTCTCTCTCTCTCTTTCCGTCTCTGTCTCGACCCTTCTCTGCCTTGTCTCACTCTCTGTCCCTCCGTGTCCTTGTGTCCCTGTGTCCCCCTTGCTCTGTGGGTGGCTGGTCCTATTTATAGAGGCCCTGGTCCTCTTCCCAAATATCGAGCGGGAAGGGAGCCAACAATGGCGGGCTAATTTGAAGGGGGGCAGCTAGTATGAACTATCCTGACAAAAGTAGTCTTCGCCTGCGCAAAGCTCTGGTGATGACGCCGTCTTGGGCTCCACGGTGACCTCCATCTCGTAGTCCTCCTGGTCTTGGTCTCGTTGCACCAAAATGGCAACCTTTGCCTGATGCCTCGGTACTTCGCGGCTGCGCTTGCCCCCTTTGCACCAAAGAGGAAGGGAGGACGCTGCGCGGGCTGGCACCCGCCTAGCGCCCTCGGTCGTCATGGCTTGCGTCACGGGCACCTCGTGAGGTACCCCGCCTTGATCTCTCCGCCTCCTCGTGAGCCAGCCTGACGAGGCCGCGCCTGAGCAAGCTCCGCGTCGTCCGCCCCGCGAGGCTTGGCCCCTCGCGAGGGTCTTGGGTTTGTGTTGGTGAAGATGGTCCACGCTGGGCCCCCCTTTGAGCCACGCCGCAGGCCGCAGACAGGCAAGTCTGGGGACCCCCGTTCCCAGAACACCGACAGTAGCCCCCGGGCCCAAGGCGCGCCCGGACTTGGCCGTGCAGGGAGGCGAAAGGGCAAGAGCGAAGCGCCGCGGGCCCTAACAGCCTGCGGCCTTGGGCGCCGTGTGGCGGTTGACTAGACGTGGGCGCCCTAGCAACCGCGCGAGTTGATAAAGGAGCAACATCCACCTAGGCTTTGCTTCTTGCTTTCCATGGTTGCTGCTCAGATCCCCTTTCTTGCGCCTCTCCTTCCTTCCTCCAAAATTTCCAGATCCACTCCGACCGTGTGACCTAGGAAGCCATGGCGCCTCGTCAGCCCCCAGCCGTAGCTTGGTACTCGTCTGCCCTGGATCCGCCGAATGTGTCGGAGGCGAGCCTCTCCCGGTTGTGCCGGATGGCAACGGCGCGGGGCGTCAACGGGGCGAAGGTGTTCAAAGCCGGCTCCGCCACCCCTGAGGGTCAAGGGAGCACCTTCTATCCGCTCTTCGTAAGAGCCATCGCTGCTGGCTTAGTGCCTCCCTTCTCCGAGTTCTTCTTCTCTGTCCTCCGCCACTATAAGCTACAAGCCCTGCATCTCCACCCCAACTCCGTCCTTCTCCTGGCAATCTTCGCCTATTACTGCGAGGCTCACATAGGGGTGCAGCCCTCAGTGGCCTTGCTGCGCCACTACTTCTACCTCCGGACCTCTCATGGTACTGCTTCCGCGTGCGCGAGCTTCGTCGCATACGGTGGCGCCATTGCCATTTCCAACCCCGGGAAAAGGATTGAGGGCTTCAGGAGCAAGTGGGTCTTGGTGGATGCTGGGCGCATCCAGCTTCGACTGATCTTGCCCATGGAGCAGCCCATGAGCTCCAGCGATTGGGGTCGAGCGGAGCTCACGGACCCCCGCGCGAAGCTGATGTTGGAGAAGATGGACGCGGATCTGAGGCCGGCCAACATGGCGGCGGCGAAGCTGACCGGCGCGTCGCTGCTGAGGGAATTCCTGGAGCACCAGCTGGCTCTGCTTCGGCAGTACTCACTTCCGATGTGGAGGCCCCGTCCGAGCCCCGCAGCCTTAGCCGACGGAGATCTGGTTGCTGTCCTCCAATCTCTGGTTGGGGCGATGTGGCGAGGTTGGCGGGCGCTCCTACGCCTTTGTTCCTCCGCGAAGACTGGGAGCACGTAGTGAAGTCCATGCCCGTCTTCAACGGGGATGGGCCCGTGCCCGTGGAAGCTCCTGAGGGACCGGTGGACGTGCCCTCCGACGACTCCAGCGAAGAGGAGGAAGGAGGGGAGCGGGAAAAAGGGCCTGACTCCGAGGCGACTGACGGAGAGTCGAGGGCTCCTCTTCCCCGGTGCGGGTCCCGCATTCTCCGCCTCTCTCCGAGGGATGACGACGAGGATGACGACAAAGACGACAACAAGGACAACCACGAGCAGGATGGCGGGAGCTCGCCCCTGAGCCCGGAGAAGGACAGGACCGGGCAGATCTCCCGCGGGTCTGCCCCAGCCCCGGGGCGGACCGCAGGCGCACCTTCCGCCTCCAAGCTTCCCGAGGTTGACCCTTCCAGCCGGCTTTCAGGCTTCAAATTTGGCCGGAGGCCGCTTGAGCTCACTGGCGACGACCCGTAAGCGTTCGATTTTCGTCTTTATCTCTTGCTCTGCTTCTGAAGCTTGACGTCCGCATCTCTTGGGTAGGATGGCGCCCGCCGCAAAGAAGCCGAAGGGGGCTCCCGAGGTTCCATCCGTGGCAGCGCTTCTGCCTGCGAAGGAGGGTGACCGCGACGCACAGGCTTCTCCCGCCCGGTCGTCCGCACGAGGCCTGGCTGAGCCGGCTAGGGTGAGCTCAGCCCCCACGACCCAAGTGGCTCCCGACGTGCTCTTGCCTGCCACCGCCACTTCAGCTGTCGGGGCACGGCAGACTCCGCCTCAGCATGTTGTGGCCGCGCTGCCGTCTTCTCCTCCTACTCCACCGGCTGCCGTATCTCCGACTCCTTCTACCGTTCTGGATCATGCTGTTGCTGAGCTGGACCGACTGCGTCAGGATATTCTTGGCGCCGACCCCCGCTTGGTGGCCGGGCGCTTGGAGCTGGCTTCAGGATGGGTTCGCTCCAACGCTTCGATTCGGGCGGCGCTGGTCCAGGCCTCGACGGCATGCAATGAGGAGAAGCAGGTCGTCCTTGAGGCGAAGGCTGCTCGTGATGCAGCCCTTGGGGAGGTGGTCGACGTCCGTGGTCGTTGCAAGGCGCTGGAGCGCGAACTGCAAGGTCTACGGGACTAGCTCACGAACGAGGTCTGCCTTCGCCAAGAGCAGGAAGAAGGCGTGAAGGCTCGCGAGGCGTCTCTCAAGGAGAGGGAGATCAAACTCAAGAAATGCCGCGACCGCCTAGGCGCGCTGGAGCAGGAGCTGGGGGCGAGGAAGGCCAAGCTGGACGACGAGGCCCTGGTTCTTGCCGAGGACCGCGTGACCTTCGCAGAGATGGAGGCGAGGGCTCGCTCCTCACTGAGGATGCTTTACGACAGCGGCCTGGAGAGCCCATTGGCCGGCGCCGAGGACGGCCCCGCCAAGCTGCTTCCCTTCCAGGTTCACGCTCTTGAATATGTCGCCCTTGGCCTGGGCGCCGCGGCCGAGGCCGAGGCGCGTGTCCTGTCTTCTGCAGCAATGACGCAGGTCCTCACCCAAATCTACCTTCGCGATCCCGGTGTCGACCTCGACAGTCTACTGGAGCCAGTGAGCGGCGAGCGTGCCGCTGCCGCTGGCGAGGCTGTGAAGGGTCGCGCAAAGGCCCTGCTGGCGAAGTTCCAGGCCTTCAGCACCAAGCCGAAGCAAGGCGCTGCCGACCCCATGGCTCCGTGAGGCGTACCCAACCCGCGCTGCTCCATCGCCGACAAGTGACTCCATCGCGGCTCCTGTCCTGCCTTTAATTCCTGCACATGTATCATGCCTCGGGGAGGCGTTTAAACTTGCGTTTGGCATTGAGATAACAGTGTGGACTGTAATATTTGCTTTTGAATTCCTTGAAATTTGTGCTTTCCCTTCCTACTGGCTTATGTTCTATGCCGCAGAGCCCGGCTCCATGCATGCCTCACCCAGCATTGGTCCCGACCGGAAACCAGGACGGGGCCAAGGAGTGAGGGGCCACATGACAAGTTAGGCTCCTGAGTCGCGATGCTCAGGAGTCCCCCTTGGCACACGAACAACAAGTAGGGAGGTGTGATGCGGGTGGATCTACCGTTCTACGTCTGCAGAGCCCGCCCACGCGCGTACCTCACCCAGCATTGGTCCCGACCGGAAACCAGGACGGGGCCACGGAGTGAGGGGCTACGTGACTAGTTAGGCTCCTGAGTCGCGATGCTCAGGAGTCCCCCTTGACGCCCAAACGGCCTTTGTACCTTGGCTCCGCTTGGGGAGAGACGCGTGACGAACCAGGCCCGAGGGGACCTGGCTGAGCGGCATGCGTCTGGGTGTGACCCAGGCGCAGCCCCTGTGCCCAGCCTCCTCGCGCGGCACTCCCGAGGGGAGGCGTTACGATGAGGCTAGACACTGAGCTCTGGGCTCCCTGAGGTTGGTGCGGCCCGGGGGCCACCTTCAGTTGTTTATCACCAGCGCGGAGCATAGCGCTACCGTATGTGTACGGGCATAGCCGCTCCTCGGCAGTGTCGTCAGCCAGCGCGGAGCATGGTGCTTCCACTGGTACGTGGGAGGGGGCCCCCTCCCAGGGGAGCCCCCAGGGCGTGTATAGCCCCGCCCTGACACATGGCTGGCACGGTAGGGCCTGGCGAGGTGTATCTGGGCACCCGTGAGCCAGCGCGGGACTCACGGGGCCCTACCTCTAGGCGGGTTGCGCCTGGCACTGGGCCTTATCTTGTGATGTGTCCCTGCAAATTTGGTTAGATGTTGGCACTCTACGTCCTCGGGTCCCAGCCCTCGAGCTGGTCTCAGCCGTCACTGGTATGCCAGGTCGCGATGCCATGGACAAGGCCAGAGGGTGAGGGCTGGAGAGCCAGTAAGAGCCCTGAGTTGGGATGCTCAGGTACCCCCCCCCCTTTAACGTGCAAATGGTAGGCATGGAGAAGAAGAGGTGCCGTGGACCGGCATCAAATAATCAAGCATGGTGGGTCTAACGCATGATCGGAAATAAACGCAAATGGGATACATGCCGCTGGGCCTGGCCCGAGCGGCTTGGGGATCATGCAGCCCGAGGGACGCCCCCAACAAGGTAAGCTAACAACATGGAATAAAAAGGGGATACACGCCGTAGGGACGGAACCACGCGGCCTGGGAATAATGCAACCCTGGGGGGGGCGTTCCCAGCTGGAAGTAAAACTCGAAAGATGTCACCTGATGATGTTGAGGATGAAGGAGCGTTGATGTAGGAAGCTCGGTGGGCTGCGGGAGCCGATCCTCACGAGCCCCCAGGCCCAGGGGCCTCGGGAGGCTCCGGAGGCGCTGGCGGCTCCTCACGGGCCATCTCCATCCTTGCCAGGGCTGCGGAACGCCTGGTCACTCGTGCCCCCGTGATGCCCCTCATGAGGCGCTGGTATGTGTCAGCCACATTCGGCAAGCCGTAAGGCATGCGAACGTAGCTGTGGGGTGGGCCTCCGCAGCGCCCCACTCGCGAGGGCCAGAGGCGCTCCAGAGAGGCGACTCGGTTGAGCCCTGGTATGTCGATGCAGACGCATAGCCCACCATCCTCGCCTGGATGGGGAGCCACTGCTGGTAGGCGGCGGCCGCCTTTCATGACTCTTGACTCCTGAAGCTGCTGAATGGCCTTGCTAACAAACTCTTGAGGGTCTGGATCTCCTTGCCTTGCTCCTTCTTGAGGGAAATGTGCTTCGAAACACGCCTCCATATGGTGCCCAAGCGCCTCCCTCGTGACCCTAGCTAGGTCGGTGGCCCTCCAGGGGAGAGCCCCCGAGCCCTGCCTGAGGAGGGCGCCGGGCGTGCTTTCCTATGCGATGGAAGGAGGTTCCCCTGGGCAGGCGCGTGCCCATAGGGGCCTGCCTCCTGAGTGGTCGGGCCGGACGATGTCTTCTTCTTCTTAGGGGCGGTCTCGGGAGGCCTCCTGCTTCCACGATCTGGGTCTTCCAGTGACGCGGCCTGAAAGGCTCGTTCCAGGGAACACACTGCGTCCTTCTCTTCACATGGCACCATGATGACCCCGCTGCTTCCTGGCATCTTGAGGACGTTGTAGCCGTGGTGAGTTACGGCCATGAACTTGGCCAGCGCTGGGTACCCAAGGATGGCGTTGTACGGCAGGCGAATGTGAGCGACGTCGAAGTCGATAAGCTCAGTGCGGTAGTTGTCGCGTGCCCCGAAGGTGACAGGGAGGCGGACCTGCCCAATCGGGACCGTGGAGCCGTCGGTGATACCGGAGAAAGGCTTGGTTGGCTGAAGCTGGCTGTAGGGCACTTGGAGGTTGTTGAATGTTTCCACGGACAGGACGTTGAGCCCTGCCCCGCCATCGATGAGGGTCTTGGTGACCACCACGTTGCTGATGATTGGGGAACAAAGCATCGGTAGAACTCCGGCTGTAGCCGCACACTTGAGCTGATCTGCTGAGCTGAACGTGATGGCGCACGCCGACCACCTGAGAGGGCGCGTGGCTTCGAGCCTGGGGAGGGCTGCGTTCACTTCACGGGCGAACTTCTTGAAGATGTGCTGAGAGGCTGGGGCTTGTGCCCCGCCCAGGATGCAGGCGATCACGCGCGGCTCCTGGAAGCCCCCCGCCCCCTCGTCCTGGTGGCGGTCCTCATTTCTCCTTGGCTGCGGCTGCTGCGGTGGGAGGCATGCGTTGCCTTGCGGGCGATCCTCACGAGGCTGATCCCTCCAGTCTCCCTCGCGAGGCTGATCTCTCCAGCCTCCCTCGCGAGGCGGGTCTTGCCAGCGATCCTCGCGAGGTTGATCGCGCCACCCTTGGCGCGGGCCACGGTCTTCCCAGCGTCCTGCGTTCCTTCCTCCTCCTCGGCCGTATCCCCGGTCACTGCGGTCAGGGCGACGGCCGATCCTTCCTTCTCGCACGGCTCGGAGCTCTTGACATTCGTTGGTGTTGTGGGTGTGGAGGTCGTGGTACACACAGCACTGGCTTCCCTTGGAAGGTTTGGGCTGATCTCTGCCCCGCTTGGTGTCTGGTTTTGCCGCGAGCACGGCAGCCCCCTTACGCTTCAAATCCTTGGCCTTGGGCTTCTTCTCTTCTGGGTCTACGGCAGGCAGCTCGAGGAGGGAGAGACTCCCTTCCTCGGCCCTGGCGCAATTGGTTGCCAGGTTGAACAATTCCAAGGAGGTGCACAGGTCTTCATGCATCGCCAGCTCCTCCTTCATCTTGACATCACGCACGCCGTCGGAGAAGGCCGAGATGATGGCCTCCTCAGTCACCTTGGGAATCTTGAGGCACGCGCTGTTGAAGCGCTGGATGTACTTCTGCAGGGTCTCCCCGGGCTGTTGCTTGATGCGGCGCATGTCGCTCACGGCGGGTGGCCGGTCGCGAGTGCCTTGGAAGTTGGCGATGAAGCGGGTGCGCATCTCGTCCCAGGAGGAGATTGTGCCTGGAGCCAGGTTCAGGAGCCAGGTGCAGGCCCCGTCCTTGAGTGCCATGGGGAACCAGTTCGCCATGACCTTCTCGTCTTCGTTGGCAGCTTCGATGCCCAGCTCGTAGAGCTGGAGGAACTCCACAGGGTCAGCCGTGCCGTCGTAGCGAGGAGGCAAGTCTGGCTTGAACTTGCCGGGCCACGCGACGTTGGGTAGCTCGGCGGTGAAGGCGCGGCAGCCTGCTGTGGCCACGGGAGGCCTTGGATGAAGGTAGGGCTGGACGAAAAGCTCATAGCTCGCGAGCTTAATGAGCGCTCGATAGTTCAGCTCGTTAAGCTCATAGCTCGCTTCTTAATGAACAGAGCCAATCATTCTTTTTAGCTCGTTAAGCTTAACGAGCTTAATGAGCGAGCTAACGAGTTTCACGAGTAGCTCGTTAAGCTCGTTAGTAACAACACAATACATATTTTCATCTTACATGACAAACTTTTTGTAGCACCTTAGCTCATCTATTTAATCTAATCGACATATGAGACAACAAACTACTTCATTTCTTTTTGTAGTCACCATATTTCAACTTAAAAATCATACCTACACGTTCATCATGTATATAGTAACACATTATAATCTGTTAAGGAGCGCTCGCGAGTGCTCACGAGCTTAACGAGCTTCAAACGAGCCGAGCCGAGCAGGGTTTTATGCTCGTTAATCTTAACGAGCTTAACGAGCCGAGCCTTAACGAGCGCGAGCTTAACGAGTACGAGCTTAACGAGCCGAGCTGCTCGTTAGTCCACCCCTAGATGAAGGGGAACTTGGTCTTGCATGTCCCCACGCGCTGCAGCTGGGAGCAGCGCGGGGTCTTGATGCGCGGGAGCAGGAGCATGGTCGCGACGTGCTGGAGCAGGGAGCGCCCGAGCAGCTTCTTGCTGGCGAGGGACTTCCTGACAGCTCTGCTCTTGTTATGCTGCCGCCTGACGAAGTGGATTCCGCCTAGGGGCCACGCGCCTTGGAGCCATGCCACCTTCCTGAGGAGGAGGCGGCCGGGGCACCGCCGGAGCTTCACTGCCCATGCGGGGCGGGGTGCAGTGCAGCGGAACGGACGGCGCAGGAGAGCCCCCTGCGGCGCGGACGAGCTCGGCGACGCGGTCGAGCCATTCTTCGTAGACGTCGTCGACGGGACGGTAGCGCAGGAGCTCGTTCGCCGCGATGAGTGCAGCCCGAGCCTCCATGGGTGCGCGAAGCGCGCGGGACGAAGAAATAGCTGGGGTGAGAGAGGGAGTCGCGGTGCGGCAGTCTTGCCGCACGGACGGGTGCTGGGATGATGCTTGATGCTCGTCCCCCGCCTGGCCGGTGGCGGCATTGATGGCAGGTGACGGGGGACGGCGAGGTCGCCCGCCGACGGGGGCCGTCTGGGTGACGCGGAAAGCGAGCGCGGCCCGGCGCTCGGCGCGGGCCCGACGAGCGTCAGACACGGGCGTGATAGTTGGAGGAGAACGGGGTGGTGGAAGACGATTCCCGGCGCACCCCTACCTAGCGTGCCAAATGTCGGATTTCGGGTTCTGGCAGACCCTTGAGGTTCGAACACTGGGGTGCGCGCGGAGATTTTGCCTCCTACCAACCTGCACCCCCCCGCCTTGCTAGGATCTGAAATATGGAAAGAACAACACAAGAGGCATAGGGTTTATACTGGTTCGGGCCACCGTTGTGGTGTAATACCCTACTCCAGTTTGTGGTGTGGTGGATTGCCTCTTGGGCTGATGATGGTGAACAATACAAGGAAGAACAGCCTCGCGAGGGTCTGTTCTTGGCTGGGGTGATGAACTGCTAGGAGGAGCTCAGTCACCTTTCTCTCTCTCTCTCTTTCCGTCTCTGTCTCGACCCTTCTCTGCCTTGTCTCACTCTCTGTCCCTCCGTGTCCTTGTGTCCCTGTGTCCCCCTTGCTCTGTGGGTGGCTGGTCCTATTTATAGAGGCCCTGGTCCTCTTCCCAAATATCGAGCGGGAAGGGAGCCAACAATGGCGGGCTAATTTGAAGGGGGACAGCTAGTATCAACTATCCTGACAAAAGTAGTCTTTGCCTACGCAAAGCTCTGGTGATGACGCCGTCTTGGGCTCCACGGTGACCTCCGTCTCGTAGTCCTCCTGGTCTTGGTCTCGTTGCACCGAAATGGAAACCTTTGCCTGATGCCTCGGTACTCCACGGCTGCGCTTGCCCCCTTTGCAAAAAAGAGGAAGGGAGGACGCTGGGCGGGCTGGCACCCGCCTGGCGCCCCCGGTCGTCATGGCTTGTGTCACGTGCACTCGTGAGGTACCCCGCCTTGATCTCTCCGCCTCCTCATGAGCCAGCCTGACGAGGCCGCGCCTGAGGAAGCTCCGCGTCGTCCGCCCCGCGAGGCTTGGCCCCTCGTGAGGGTCTTGGTTTTGTGTTGGTGAAGATGGGCCGCGCTGGGCCCCCCTTTGAGCCACGCCGCAGGCCGCAGGGAGGCAAGTCTGGGGACCCCCGTTCCCAGAACGCTGACAGAAGCTGAAGGAAACTTTGTAGAAGGAACGGGAGGATTGGGGCATAGAGAAAACAGCACTGCAACAGAAAGCCGAAGACGCAGAAGTAGCCCTTAAACCGGTGGTCGAAGAGCTGACCGGTTTAAAACGGCAGGTAAATGCCATGACCTCTCTTGTGTTTGGTAAGTATGCTCATCTGATGTGTTTTTCAATATACATTATTTAATCAGTTACTGGTTTACTGATGCTTGCAATGACATAAGAACTCGCATTACCCTTCTGGGCTCTGACATGCGGATGAAGCTGAAGGCTGCCTATACTCTGATAGAGCAGTTATTTTCCGGAGTTCAACTGGCCATCTACACTGCTGCTCATAACAAACCGCCTCCAACTTTCATAAAGGAAACCATTGAGAAACTGTCAATGTTGCCTGCCCGGTTGTACGAGCGAAAAAGATCAGCTGCAAGGTCAGGTGCGCTGACTGCCCTAATCCGGGCTAAGGCATGGATACCGGGTCTTGAACCGTCGGATATAGGAAGAGGCTATCCTGGTGTAAAGGAAAACGGTTCAGAGTTTAACAATGATGACCTTCGAAGGTTGACAAGGGAAATGCGCCCCTTAGCAAGCAAATTGGCATCAGCTAGTTTAGATTCTGATCAGAAAAGATATCCTGCGCCAACACATGATGTAGAAGATCTTATTCCACCCATCCGTAAGCACACATATGCCCCTGATGTTGATCCCTCAAACCTTATAAATGATGAAGCTGTGTACCAAGCCTTAACTGGAATTGATTAGGCAACCATTGACTTCTAGCCACTGGGTAGAGAGGAGGAAGATTCACCAGCGCAGGACGATCCATAGCCTTCCACTCATCTAGGTGACGAGTCATCATTCGGAGGCCGGTTTAGCCTTCTGCGTACTGCCACACTTGCTGAAAACAATTAGTCTTTTTGGGCATTTAAAGCGCCTTGTAATAGGATAGTTCAAAACACTTGGTCTGCTATGCCATCGTGCATACTTATTTTTCCTGATACAGTGAATCCGCCATGCTTGAGGATATATTATGTGCATAATTTGTAGCGATATTATTCCAATTGTTCTTGCATACAAGAAGTTTGAACGTGTCCTGGCGGTTTACCGCTGGACGGGTCATGATGCCAAAATATATAGCCGGGGTTTATAACTAAGGTTGTACTTTGAAAATAATCAAAGATGAAAGAGATGATACCTATGATTTTGAATCACACTGTTGGTTGACCAACTTTTTGTATATTTAGGGTGATAACCCCCAATCTTGAGTATTGATAACTCCTTCCATGTTCTGCCGGTTTATGATAAACCGTACTAGGTTATAATAAACACCGGTGTATCCACATATAATACTGGTGAATTGTAATCAAAACCATACCCGAGTCAATAAACGCGGGATTATAATTTATCAAGTACTGACAACTTATCGTTGAAAGCCAACCCGGGTCAATGAACACCGATTTATCGTAAGATATTATGAATCTTACCAAAGGTGAAAAACTTAGCAAATAAAAACACAAAAAGAACATGCAAGGATTTTCATGGGCTGCCAGGCCCTAAATCGAGGCTTTTCAGGGGCTGCCAGGCCACTAATTTAAACCATTTTTCGAAGCCTTTTAAGATGGGCCTCACATTAACCAATCGTCGTTTTAACTTTGACAAGTTCAGGGTCTATGAGATTGACTTGTCAAACATTCGGCGGTTCATACCAGGATTACCTGGACGGAGTGGCTTACTTAAAAAGGCAGGATAACCCGGGGTTTTAGGTGAATAAACCTGGCTTCCAAGCCTGGCTTGATAGCCTATTGCAAGGGTGTAAGCTTCTTTGTTCTTTGAGAAGTAAAGAGCCCCCGAGCAACATTTGAGATGTGCTCAGTGGGTGCCTATGTTTGAGTTGTGCTGTGGCAACACTCTCTTTGGCCCCACATGATGTCCTTTTGGCCTTAAGCCGGTCAAGAGGTGTAGCTATGGTTCAAATACAACCAAGCCCCCAAGTGATTACCTAGTGGCCTTATGCCAATCAAGAGGCGTAGCTATGGTTCGAATACGACCAAGCCCCCGAGTGATTTCCTTTGATATATGTGGCTTTATACGCCGGATCAATGGGAAATAAAACTCCACTTTATGAACAGAAGCCCCCATGTACGGACTCATGATATAATAAAAAGAACACATACCCCGCTTTAGTTGAGGTTCCGGTTTATTATATTGATCATAATATATACAGTCATAAATATGTACATAAGAAGAGCATGTGGCTCAAGTATAGTAAGGCCAAAGATTAGCTATATTCCACAGCCGTTGGGTCTCCTCCTCCGATTTACATGAGTCTTTGTGCTCTCGAACATCGATAAGGTAGTATGATCCATTGTGCAGATTTTTGCTGACCACAAAAGGTACTTCCCAAGGTGGGGACAACTTGTGCATATCAGTCTGATCCTAGATGAGCCGGAGCACAAAATCACCTTCTTGAAAAGTTCTGGTTTTAACCCGGCGGCTATCATAACGTCGCAGATCTTGCAGGTAAATCGCTGAACGAGCCGCTGCAATATCACGCTCCTCATCTAACAGGTCCAGTGAATCCTGACGTGCTTTCTCATTATCAGCTTCAACATAAGCCGCCACACGGGGCGAGTCATGACGGATGTCACTAGGGAGAATCGCCTCTGCTTTGTAAACCATGAAAAAAGGCGTGTAACCCATAGATCTTTTCGGTGTGGTGTTGATACTCCATAACAAGGACGGAAACTCCTCCACCCAACAACCCGGCATTTGCTTTAAAGAAACCATAAGTCGGGGCTTGATGCCTCTCAAAATCTCTTGATTGGCTCTCTCTGCTTGACCATTAGATTGGGGTGAGACACTAATGATACGTCAAGCCGGATGTGCTCACGTTGACAAAATTCTACCATAGCACCCCTGGACAGATTGGTACCATTATCAGGTATGATGTTGTGTGGAAAACCAAAACAAAAGATCACCTTTTTGATGAATTGAACCACCGTGGCTGCATCACACTTACTGACTGGCTCTGCCTCTACCCACTTGGTGAACTTATCAACCGCCACCAGTAGGTGGGTCTTCTTGTCCTTGGACCTCTTAAAGGGCCCAACCATATCTAGCCCCCAAGTTGCAAACATCCAAGTGCTTGGAATCATCCTTAGTTCTTGAGCCGAAACATGAGCGCGGCGTGCGAATTTCTAACAACCGTCACACCTCTTTACCAAATCATCAGCGTCAGCATGAGCCGTCAACAAATAGAAGCCGTGACAAAAAGCCTTAGCTACCAAGGATTTTGAACCGG
The DNA here is from genome assembly GCF_002162155.2 of Triticum dicoccoides. Classification (NCBI taxonomy): domain Eukaryota; kingdom Viridiplantae; phylum Streptophyta; class Magnoliopsida; order Poales; family Poaceae; genus Triticum; species Triticum dicoccoides. The sequence continues at coordinate 629,613,336 of NC_041382.1, read as the reverse complement.
CGTGGTGACCACAATATCCTTCGTGGATCTCACGCAAAATCTCTTAGCCTTCTTGAGGAGACACACAACGCTGAAACTCCCCTGTTACACTGCAATGATGTAACACCCCATTGATAATGGTCATTGACTTGGATCGTCGGATTATCTGCATGGCGAAGTTTTCATCCTCTGGTAACTCCCCCCGGTTCATGTATGCCAGGTATGGGACTGTCCAATCCGGGATAACGTGAAGAGTTGCCACCAATTGAGCATCCGGGCCAGGAACAGCCAAATCCTCCTTTGTAGGTATCTTGACCTATGGAATATGTAGCACATCCAGAAAGACATTGGGCGGCACCAGTTTACGTTGAGAGCCTAAGCGAATTAAAGCGTCCGCCGCTTCATTCTTTCACCGGTCTATATGGTCAACCTGATAACCCTTGAAATGGCCAGCCATTATGTCCACCTCTCGTCGATACGCCCATGAGTGGATCCTTGGAATCCCAAGTGCCAGACACCTATTGAGCTACCAGGTCCAAGTCACCAAATCACTTAACCTGGCTTAAATTCATCTCCTTAGCCATCCGAAGACCATGGAGCAAGGCTTAATATTCAGCTACATTGTTAGTGCAAGGGAACATTAAATGGAGAACATAACAAAACTTATAACCTCGTGGGGAAGATAATATGACTCCAGCCCCGAGCCCTCCAATTGTCTGGACCCATCAAATTGAATAGTCCAATAAGTGTTGTCTGGATTTTAATATGGTGCCTGCAACTCTATCCAGTCATTGATGAAGTCCACAAGTGCTTGGGACTTGATTGCTGTGTGAGGCGTATATTTTAACCCGTGAGGTCCAAGCTCAATAGCTCATTTAGCAATCCGTCTAGTTGCTTCTATGTTTTGGATTATATCCCCAAGGGGGAAGAACTGACCACAGTGATAGGATGACCCTAAAAATAATGCTTGAGCTTCCGGCTTGCCATGAAAACTCCATACACCAGCTTCTGCCAATGTGGGTACCTCTTCTTGGACTCAATAAGCACCTCACTGATATAATAAACTGGTCGTTGAACCGGATACTCTTTTCCGGCCTCCTTGCGCTCCACAACAATAGCCACACTAACAGCCCGGGCATTAGCAGCCACATATAACACCAAAGGCTCTTTATCAACAGGAGTAGCAACAACAAGCGGCTCAGCTAGCTGCCGCTTTAAACTCTCAAACTCTTCATTGGCAGCCTCACTCCAAACAAAGTCATCCGTCTTCTTCAACATCTGATACAAAGGGATGGCTTTCTACCCTAACCGACTGATAAACCGGCTCAATGCTGCAATACGACCCGCCAAACGCTGAACATCGTTAATACACGTCGGTTTAGCCAGGGATGTAATAGCTTTGATCTTCTCCGGATTAGCTTCAATGCCCCTGTTAGACACCAGAAAACCCAAGAGCTTGCCTGCCGGTACACCAAAGACACATTTGGCCGGATTAAGCATCATCTTATAAACTCGGAGGTTATCAAAAGTCTCCTTCAAATCATCTATCAATGTTTCCCCCTTTCTGGACTTTACCACAATATCATCCACATAAGCAAGCGCCCAATCTGGTCATGAAGACAATTCTGTACACAGCGCTGATAAGTCGCCTGGGCACTATTGAGCCCAAAAGGCATAGATACATAGCAGAGGCTCCAAAGGTAGTTATAAAAGTTGTCTTCTCCTGGTCCTTAACTGCCATTTTGATCTGATGATAACCAGAAGAAGCATCCAGAAAACACAAACGGTCACAACCCGGCGTAGCATCAGTGATTTGATCTATACAAGGGAGAGCAAAGGGATCAGCTGGACAGGCCTTGTTCAGATCTGTGTAGTCCACACACATACACCAAGTGTCGTTCTTCTTAAGTACCAGCACCGGATTAGCTAGCCACTCAGGGTGAAAGACCTCCACAATAAACCCTACTGCCAAAAGCCGGGCTACCTCCTCACCAATAGCCTTGCGCCTTTCTTCATTGAAGCGGCAGAGAAATTTCCTGACCGGTTTAAACTTAGGATCTATATTGAGAGTGTGCTCAGCGAGTTCCCTCGGTACACCTGACATGTCAGAAGGTTTCCATGCAAAGATGTCCAGGTTCTCACGTATGAACTCGATGAGGGCGCTTTCCTATTTCGGATCCAGGTTAGCGCTGATGCTAAACTACTAGGATGAACCGCCAGGAACAAAGTCAACCAGCTTAGTCTCCTCGTCCAATTTAAACTTGAAAGCCGGATCATGCTTTTTAGTTGGTTTTTTCAGAGAAGTCATATCTGCCGGATCAACATTATCTTATAAACTTCAACTCCTCTGTTGCACAAACCGACTCAGCATAGGCTGCATCACCTTCTTCACATTCCAAAGCAATCTTTCGGCTCCCATGCACCGTGATGGTCCCCTTATGACCCGGCACCTTAAGCTGCAAATAAACATAACATGGTCTTGCCACGAACTTAGCATAAGCCGGCCGTCCAAATAGGGCATGATATGGGCTCTTGATTTTCACCACTTCACAAGTCAATGTTTCTGATCTTGAATCATGATCATCTCCAAAAACAACCTCTAGAGCTATCTTACCAACTGGGTACGCCAATTTACCAGGCACCACACCATGAAAGATGGTGTTCGACGGTTTAAAATTCTTATCTGTCAACCCCATGCGATGGAAGGTTTCATAATAAAGGATATTGATACTGCTCCCTCCATGCATGAGTACCTTGGTGAACTTGTACCCCCCAACCTGAGGCGCTACCACCAATGCCAGATGACCCGGATTATCAACCCGGGGTGGATGATCCTCTCAAGTCCACACAATGGGTTGTTCAGACCAGCGCTGATAACGGGGCACTACTGGTTCAACAGAGTTTACTACCCTTTTATGAAGATTCTGATCGCGCTTACACAAACTAGTGGTGAAGACATGGTACAGCCCACTATTCAACTGCTTCGGATTGCTCTGATAACCCAATTGTTGCTGCTGATGACCCCCCTGATGATTGTAACCGTCCTGCTTACCCTGATTGCCTTGAAATCTTGACCTGGAGCTACCTCCGCCATAACCCGGCCCATGAGAACCGCCTCCTGAACTGCCGTGCGGTCCCTGGTCGTACTAGAAAGAACTTGAATTTTTAAACCCCCGCATGATGAAACAATCCTTCCAAAGGTGTGTAGCTGGCCTCTCTCGTGACCCGTGCTTTGGGCAAGGTTCATTTAACAGGCGTTTAGGATTGGGACCTGAACCTCTACCCCGCTGGGGCGGTCTACCCTTACGGCGCTGACCATTATCCTGGGTGTTGGTGTTAGCCACAAAATCCAAGCTGTTATCCGCCTTGCGCTTACCGTTGTTCCCATGACCCGTCGGGTTATGCTGCTGCCCCTTGGCACTGCCATTCTTCTTTCCCTTCCCCGTCTTTTCATCTTCAGACTCAGGGTCCATGGTACTATCTGAATCGGCATACTTAACCACAGCTGCCATAAGCGTGGCCACGTCATTGCAGTGACGCTTGAGCCTTCCCAACTTCAGCTTCAAAGGCATAAACTGGCAGTTGCCTTCCAATGTCAAGACTGTCGTGTCAGCATTGATGCGGTCTGATGAATGCATAATGGCTGATACCCGCTTCACCCAATGGGTTGTAGACTCCCCCTCTTCTTGAACACAGGCGGCTAAGTCCACAATTGACATGGGTTGTTTGCACGTAGCTTTGAAATTCTGGATAAATCAGCTTTTTAACTCGGGTCATGATCCAATGGAGTTAGTTGGTAAGATTTTTAACCAAGTATGAGTTGTCCCCTCCAGCATCATGGTGAAGTACTTAGCACATGCCGCATCATCCACGTCTAGCATCTCCATTGCCATCTCATAGCTCTCAACCCATGACTCGGGGGGTAAATCGACAGTGTAATTGGGCACCTTATGAGGACCCTTGAAGTCCTTGGGAAGCCGCACATTACGTAAGGCCGGGGTAAGACACGACACCCCCAAAGAACTGAAAACCACGTCTGGTTCCAGCGAAGTAGTTGGACGAACCGGTGTAAGCTGACGGGCCGCGTACTGCGCTGCTAACTCGGCTTCTCGACGTGCTCTACCGTGATCCACCACATCCTGGGAATTAGCACCGCCGCCCGCCGGGTTATGACCTCGCGGTGGGTTACGGTTTCTCGTACTGCTTGATACGGCCGGTTCATCAATATGCCTGCTATAGCTCCGACTTGGGCGGGGGGTGGAATGAATCCTCTCGCGGCTGTGCGAATAAGCCTGCTATTGAGTCAAAGCTATTTGAAGAAGCTCCCTAGCCCATCGTGTTTCAACTGCTACTGGAGATTCGCCATCGATTGGGAGAGCTGCCAATCGTGAAGCGGCGACAACGATGGTGTCCAACGGGTTAGAGTAATGACCCGGAGGCATTGAGACATGCTGTGATGGGACATTGTTCAGGCGAGGCGGATCTATCGCGCGCGGTTGAACCGGCGCCCCTGTTCCAGGTGCCTCCAGCCGATTTACCACTGGCAGGTTGCTGGTGCCTGCTCCTGGCGTGTTAAAGAGGTTCCTTCCCTCGTATATCGGCGGCAGGTGAGACCGGAACCTTCTTCTCATGACATCATCACACGCACTCTGATCCAGAATAAGCCAATAAGCCCGTGCCTCTAACTCAGCCCGCTTTGTGGCCATCCTGATGTTCTCTGCTGCCAAATCCACCTTAGCTTGAGCTATCTGATCCTTCACCTTTTGTAACGCCCTCGATGCGGCTATATCTCCCATGTATCGAAGCACGACTTAGAGGCATAACCGCATTGAAAGCAATGTCGCAAGTGAGGTAATCTTGACAACAACCCATGTAATAAATAAGGGAAAAGATACATAGTTGGCTTACACTCGCCATGTCACACAAATACATAAATAAGTCATTACATTCATCCAATACACTCAAGGTCCGACTATGGAACCAAAATAAAGATCAACCCCCAAATGCGACAAAGTCCCCGATCTCCCCAACTGGGCAACCACTACTGATCATCTGGGAAAGACACGTAGTCACCACGAGAGTCTTCATTGAACTCCCACTTGAGCTCAATCGCATCACCTGGAGCGGTATCATCGGTCCCTACATCTGGTTTTGGAAATAATCTGTGAGTCATGGGGACTCAGCAATCTCACACCCTCGCGATCAAGACTATTTAAGCTTATAGGTAAGGTAAAGGTATGATGTGGAGCTACATCAAGCGACTAGCATATATGGTGGCAAACATACGCAAAAGAGAGCGAGAAGAGAATGCAAAAGCATAGTCGAACTACTATGATCAAGAAGTGATCCTAGAACAACCTACGTCAAGCATTACTCCAACACTATGTTTGCTTCCCCGACTCCGCCGAGAAGAGACCATCACGGTTACACACGCGGTTGGTGCGTTTTAATTAACTTAAGTTTCAGGTTATCTACAACCGTACATTAACAAATTCTCATCTGCCATAACCGCAGGCATGGCTTTTGAAAGATCAAATCCCTATACGGGAGTCCCAACTTAGCACATCACAAGCTCTCACGGTCAACGAAGGATATTCCTTCTCCCAAGACAATCCGATCAGACTCGGCATCCCGGTTATAAGACATCTCGACCATGGTAAAACTAAACCAGCAAAGCCACCCGAATGTGCCGACAAATCCCGATAGGAGCTGCACATATCTCGTTCTCAGGGCACACCGGATTGTACAAGGTTCCAGTAGGCCAGCCCAGAGTTGCCCCTGGTGGCCACCGGCAGCTGACAGGTTGGACCAACACTCAGAGGAGCACTGGCCCGGGGGTTTAAATAAAGATGAGCCTTGAGTCCGCGGAACCCAAGGGAAAAAGAGGCTAGGTGGCGAATGGTAAAACCAATGTTGGGCCATGCTGGAGTTGTTTTATTCAAGGCGAAGTGTCAAGGGGTTCCCGTTATAACCCAACCGTGTAAGGAACGCAAAATCCGGGAACATAACACTGATATGACGAAAACTAGGGCGGCAAGAGTGGAACAAAACACCAGCCATAAGGCCGATCCTTCCACCCTTTACCAAGTATATAGGTGCATTAAGATAAACAAGATAATATGGTGATATCCCAACAATAAACAAATTCCAACAAGGAACAATCTCCAATCTTCACCTGCAACTAGCAACGCTATAAGAGGGGCTGAGCAAAGCGGTAACATAGCCAAACAACGGTTTGCTAGGACAAGGTCGGTTAGAAGTTTGACATGGCAATATGGGAGGCATGATAAACAAGTGGTAGGTATCATAGCATAGGCATAGCAAAAGAGCGAGCATCTAGCAAGCAAAGATAGAAGTGATTTCGAGGGTATGATCATCTTGCCTGCAAAGTTCTCAGAGTTGCCTTGATCCTCGTAAGCGTACTCAAAGGGCTCCTCAATCATGTACTCATCTCCCGGCTCTACACAAGCAAGAACAACAAGCAAAAGGGAACACAATCAACCATGTGCAATGCTCAAGCAACATGATGCAAACACGGTATGATATGCGGGATGCGATATGTGATGCATATGCATGATTTGGAAAGGAATGATTGAACCTGGCCTCAACATGGAAATCCAAGAGTGCCACTGGAAAGCGGAGGTGATTTCGGTTGAAATCGATATAAATATCACCGGAATCGGATGCACAGTTTGGAAATGGCAAGCAAAACAAAAATGACACCGATCTGCGATAAACAGCAAGTAGCCTCCCAAATGCATCAAGATAATTAAGCTACTGCACTCAAACATAGCAACAAAATACATGGCAAGAATCCACTCATGATGCTTGACAAAAGATGAACATTGAGCTACGGCTAATTCACTCAATAGCAGGTTCAAACAAGCACGGCAAAAGTGCAAAAGATAACAGGTTTCAGACTTAGTGAAATTAACAGCATGTCAGGAATTTATCATCAGGAAGCAATCTTTAGAGTATGATAACTATATTCTACAGGAACTTATCATGGCCAAACAAGGCATGGTATGAAGCTACTCAAAGAATATAACAAAATCCCCTTAGTGACCATGAGCCAAAAGGGATCAGAAAATACAATTGCAAGCATGTGAACATAAACAGATTCAGACTTCATGAAAAACTGGAGCATGGCAAAAACAGATAACGAGTAGGCATGTTTACGAGCTCGATGCACTCACTACGAGGCATTAAATGACAAACTAATCGTACACCTAGCAAATAGACATGGCATAGAAGCTAGACATGGCAAGAACAACAACATAGCATGCACGGATCAACAACAACAAGCTTGGCAAAATTGCAAAACATGTTAACTATCTACCAGGAACATTTTATAGCAAAAGTAGAGCTTGATTGACTCAAGCTAGTTTGCTCCATTATTGCAAACAAAGACATGGATGGATAGAGCACAACATTATCTACAAAACATCCTTACTGGTTATGCTCAAAAGAGGCACGGATCAATAGGAAACAACATGAACATATGGCATACAAAATAAGGACAAGGCAAGGACTTAGTTAAATTCTAAGTCCCTAGAATCAGCATCATTGAGTAAGCTACTTTGCATGCTTGTGCTAGTCACCACAAAGATCACAAAAATACATCGCATACACCCCTGTAAAGATGGCATGGCATTCTTCCAAACACATGTAGAGCTCAGGATCATAGCATGCACACATTAATCATGGCAAAAAAATGACAAAAGTGCATTTGCTGAAACAGATCTGAAACTATCATCACATAGCCCTCTTCCAACAGCATTTCGGGCATCAAGACGAGCTCAAATGAAAATGATGCAATGAGATGAAATGATGTACTCGTCGAGACGAACATTTTGATATGCTACAGGCACGAATCAGAGCAACGATTGCAGAGTTATGGCATGTCATAGAATGCAGAAAATATCTGAGAGAGGGGGAGAAAGTCAACTGATCCGGATCTAGGGTTTGTCTCCAGCGCGCGAACCGAGGTCTTCGACGAGGTGCTTTTGCTCCGGCGAGGTGGATGGGCGCGGGGACGGCTAGAGGAGGTCGGATCCGATCGGGTACGGGGAGATCCGGCAATGGGTCGGCCGGATCCGTCGCCGGGCGGCGAGGGGCGACGAGGGGTCGCGGTGGAGGAGGCCGGCGCGTGGCGGCATGCTACTCCAGTTGAGGAAGGTGCGGCGGCAGTGAACTGGCATCGGCGGCGGAGCTGGAGTGCGGCGCGGGGCGCGGGCGGCAGGACAGTGTGGGCCAGGGAGGGCCAGCTCTGGGCTGAGCGGGCCCGTGGGTGCGGCAAAGTGGGCACGGGGCGGCGACCAACCGGGTGGTGCCACGTGGCGGTGGCGGGGCGGAGTGGATGTTGTCCGGCCAGACGGGAATTTGTCCGGCGGCGCGTGGAGAGGGAGGCGGCTAGGGTTTGGAAAGAGGAGATCCGGGAATTGAAATGGGGGGTCTAATTATAGAGGTAGGAGGAGCTAGGAAGCTCCAAATGAGGTGCGGTTTTCGGCCACGCAATCGTGATCGAATGCTCTAGATGATGGAAGGGGTTTAGGTGCGTTTTGGGCCACTTTGGAGGGGTGTTGGGCTGCAACACACACGAGGCCTCTTCGGTCCCTCGGTTAACCGTTGGAGTATCAAACGAAGTCCAAATGGTACGAAATTTGACAAGCAGTCTACCGGTGGTAAACCAAGGCCGCATGACAAGTCTCGGTCCAATCCAAAAATGTTTGACACCCGCACACGAAAAGAGGTAGAAAGGGATACCGCAGGACATAGGAGCGCCGGAATGCAAAATGGACAACAGGGAAAATGCTCGGATGCATGAGACGTACACGTATGCAAGTGCAATGCACATGATGACATGATATGAGATGCATGACAAAGACAAAAGCACATGAAGACAAAAACCCGACAACGAGGAAATAGAATAACTTAGTGCCGGAAACAGCAAGAGTTGGAATCCATATAAGGTAATTTACATCTGGGGTGTTACAACACTCTACCACTACAAAAGGATCTCGTCCCGAGATCTAGGACTGGAAAAACTCCGGGTACTCTGAACAGAGGTGGTCCTCGCGTTCCCAGGTGGCTTCACGGTCGGAATGATGTGACCACTTGACTTTCAGGAATTTGATAGACTTGTTGCGAGTCTTGCGCTCAGTTTCTTCAAGAATAGCGACTGGGTGCTCACGATAAGATAGGTCTTCTTGAAGATCAATGTCTTCGAAGTTGACGATGCGGTCAGGAGTCTTGAAGCACTTGCGGAGCTGAGAGACATGAAACACGTCGTGCACGTTTGCAAAGTTGGAGGGAAGCTCAAATTGATAGGCGAGATCGCCTCTCTTGCTGACGATCTTGAAAGGACCCACGTATCTAGGGGCAAGCTTCCCTTTGATACCGAAGCGACGAGTACCTTTCATTGGAGAGACACGGAGGTAGATATGGTCTCTGATCTCGAAAGCCAAGTCACGATGCTTGCTATCATAATAACTCTTCTGGTGCGATTGTGCGGCTTTGAGATTATCACGAATCACTTTGCACATCTCTTCTGCCTCTGTGATCAAGTCATTGCCAAGAAGTTGACGTTCACCAGTCTCTGACTAGTTAAGACGAGTATGGCACTTCCTGCCATAGAGAATTTCAAATGGGGCCTTGCCCGAACTCGCTTGGAAGTTGTTGTTGTAGGAGAACTCGGCATATGGAAGACAATCTTCCCACTTCATACCAAAAGAGATGACGCAAGCCCTGAGCATATCTTCAAGAATTTGATTTACTCGCTCGACTTGGCAACTAGTTTGAGGATGAAAAGATGTGCTGAAACAGATGTTGGTGCCCATGGCCTTCTGAAAAGAATCGCAAAACTTGGAGTTGAAGATGATGCCACGATCTGAAGAAATCAACTGCGGAATGCCATGCAGAGAGACAATCCGGGAGGTATATAGCTCTGCCAATTGAGCTTCTGTGATAGATTCTTTGATAGGAAGGAAATGAGCCACTTTAGTGAGTTTGTCGATGACAACTAATGGAGCATCATTGCCACGCATAGACTTTGGAAATCCATTCATGAAGTCCATCTCAATATGGTCAAACTTCCATTCTGGAATGGCAAGAGGTTGGAGGAGACCAGCTGGTTGTTGGTATTCTGCTTTCACTCTTCTGAAGACATCACATTCATTCACGAACTGAGCTATCTCGCGCTTCATTCGAGTCCACCAATACGACTTCTTGAGGTCATGGTACATCTTTGTACTTCCAGGGTGAATAGAGAGGAGTGAATTGTGAGCCTCGTTCATAATGAATTTACGAAGGTCACCTTTAGGCACCACAATGTGATCCTCGAAGAATAGAGTATCCTTGTCATCAAGGCGATAGCACTTGTACTTGGGTTGACTCTTGGCAATACCAATCTTCACCTTCTTCACCATAGCATCAAGAAGTTGAGCCTCACGAATCTGATCTTCCAAGGTAGGAGAGACTTGAAAGTTGGCCAGAAATCCTTGAGGAACAACTTGCAGATTGAGTTTGCGGAAAGCTTCACAAAGCTCGGGTTGGTAAGGCTTGAGAATCAAACTGTTGCAGTAAGCCTTTCTGCTCAATGCGTCAACAATTACATTGGCCTTGCCTAGAGTATATTCGATACTTGGATTATACTCTTGAATCATTTCGACCCAACGAGTCTACCTGAGGTTGAGGTTTGGTTGAGTGAAGATGTACTTGAGACTCTTGTGGTCAGTGAAGATGTCCACTTTTCTGTTGGGGATCGTAGCAGAAATTTAAAATTTTCTACGCATCACCAAGATCAATCTATGGAGTAATCTAGCAACAAGGGGAAGGAGAGTGCATCTACATACCCTTTTAGATTGCTAAGCGGAAGCGTTGCAAGAACACAGATGAAGGATTCATACTCGTAGCGATTGAGATCGCGGTTGATTCCGATCTAAGCGCCAAACTACGACGCCTCTATGTTCAACACACGTGCAGCCCGGTGACGTCTCCTACGCCTTGATCCAGCAAGGGGAGAAGGAGAGGTTGGGGAAGACTCCATCCAATAGTAGCACGACGGCGTGGTGGTGGTGAAGGAGTGCGGAACTCCAACAGGGCTTCGCCAAGCACTACGAGAGACGAGGAGGGAGAGAGGTAAGGCTGCGCCAAGAGGGAGATGATCTCGTGTATCTTGCAGCCCCCAATACCTCAAGTATATATAGGGGAAGGGGGGGCTGTGCCCCCATCTAGGGTTCCCTCCCTAGGGGTGGAGGCAGCCCCAAAACCCATCTAGGGTTGCGGCCAAGGGGGTGAGAGAGAGGAGGCGCACCTAGGGTGGGCCTTAAGGACAATCTGCCCTAGGGTTTGCCCCCTTCCCCTCTAGGAGGCGCCTTGGGCCTTGGTGGGAGGTTCCCCAGCCCACCTATGGGCTGGTCCCTTCCCACTATTGGCCCATGTAGGCCTCCGGGGCTGTTGGCCCCTCCCGGTGGACCCCCGGATCCCTCCGATGGTCCCGGTACACTACCGGTGATGCCCGAAACACTTCCGGTGGGTAAAACCATACTTACTATATATTAATCTTTACCTTTGGACCATTCCGGAACTCCTCGTGACGTCCGGGATCTCATCCCGGACTCGGAACAACATTTGGTAACCGTGTACATACTTTCCCTATAACCCTAGCGTCATCGAACCTTAAGTGTGTAGACCCTACGGGTTCGGGAGTCATGCAGACATGGCCGAGACAACTCTCCGGTCAATAACCAACAGCGGGATCTGGATACCCATGTTGGCTCCCACATGCTCCACGATGATCTCATCGGATGAACCACGATGTCAAGGATTTATGGTGTGTTTGGTTCGAGAACGAAGTGGAATGGAATGTCATGGTTCCATTCCACTAGAATGGGTCGGTTCCGTCCTTGTGTTTGATAAGGGCAATTGATTGGAATGGAACAGTTACATTTTGGTGCTTGGTTTCAGAGATGGAATGGAATGGATATGTTCATCTCCCCACTTATTTTCTCGTGAATATGTATAATATATTGAGAGTAAGCATCAAACACAAACAACAGCAGTAGCATCTTGACACACAAAACTTCATCTCATTTCTGTCATCTACGTACAATAAATCAAATTCAGCTAGAGCATGGCAAGTAATAGCAGTAGCAGGCTAGCAGCACGGCACACAACAATAGTAGCAGCAAGTGTAGGCCAAGAGCAGCAAGGGCTGGCCACAAGCGCGACGCATGCAAGAGCATGACGCACGCAGGGTTGCCGCTGGCAAAGGAGAGCAGCAGTCGTAACCCTAAGTCGCCGCCCCGGTGATGGCCGCCACCGTTGCTAGACCATGACAGATCTGACGGGAATGGGAGGTGACGGCCATGATATGTTCGTCGCCGCAAAAGTTAGCGGCGAGTATTCCGGCGGTGAGGCTGCGGGCATGGCTTGGGATCGATCTTCGCCGCCTGTTGCTTCCTGCCGCCGCTCGCCACCTACCGGTGCCTCCTCCTAATTCCTGCCGGATGTGAGGGAGAGAAGGGAGAGGGAGATATGCGGGCGCTGAAGGGAGACACGAGACGAGAGCGAGCGGTTCCGTGTCGTCCGGTCGATTTGGAGGAATGACTTGGTTACGGATCTGGGCCGAATATTCCTTCTGAGGGAACGAGTGGGTTCTTGTTTTGCGTGTGTACCAAACACGAGAATGTGGGCCAAGCACGGGTTGGACCCATTCCATTCCACTTGATGATAGATACCAAACACACCCTTAATCAATCTCGTATACAATTCCCTTTGTCCAGCGGTATTGTACTTGCCTGAGATTCGATCGTCGGTATCCCGATACCTTGTTCAATCTCATTACCGGCAAGTCTCTTTACTCGTTCCGTAACACATCATCCATTGATCAACTCCTTGGTCACATTGTGCACATTATGATGATGTCCTACCGAGTGGGCCCAGAGATACCTCTCTGTTACACGGAGTGACAAATCCCAGTCTCGATTCGTGCCAACCCAACAGACACTTCCGGAGATACCTGTAGTGAACCTTTATAGCCACCCAGTTACGTTGTGACGTTTGGCACACCCAAAGCACTCCTACGGTATCCGGGAGTTGCACAATCTCATGGTCTAAGGAAATGATACTTGACAATAGAAAAGCTTTAGCATACGAACTACACAATCTTTGTGCTAGGCTTAGGATTGTGTATTGTCCATCACATCATTCTCCTAATGATGTGATCCCGTTATCAACGACATCCAATGTCCATGGTCAGGAAACCGTAACCATCTTATTGATCAATGAGCTAGTCAACTAGAGGCTTACTAGGGACATGGTGTTGTCTATGTATCCACACATGTATCTGAGTTTCCTATCAATACAATTCTAGCATGGATAATAAACGGTTATCATGAACAATGAAATATAATAATAACCAATTTATTACTGCCTCTAGGGCATATTTCAAACAGTCTCCCACTTGCACTAGAGTTAATAGTCTAGTTCACATCGCCATGTGATTAACACTCACAGGTCACATCGCCAGGTGACCAACATCCAAACAGTTTACTAGAGTCACTAATCTAGTTCACATCACTATGTGATTAATACTCAATGAGTTCTGGGTTTGATCATGTTATGCTTGTGAGAGAGGTTGTAGTCAACGGGTCTTGCCATATTCAGATCCCTATGTATTTCGCAAAACTTTATGTCATATCGTAGATGCTGGTACCACGTTCCACTTGGAGCTATTCCAAATTTTTGCTCCATTATACGTATCCGGTATCTCTACTCAGAGCTATCGGGATAGGTGTTAAGCTTGCATCGACGTAACTCTTTATGTCGAACTCTTTATCACCTCCATAACCGAGAAACATTTCCTTATTCCTCTAAGGATAATTTTGACTGCTATCTGGTGATCCAATCCTAGATCACCTTTGTACCCTCTTGCCAGACATGTGGCAAGGCACACATCTGGTGCGGTACTCAGCATGGCATACCTTATAGAGTCTATGACAAAAGCATAGGGGACGACCTTCGTCCTTCCTCTTTCTTCTGCTATGGTCAATCTTCGAGTCTTCTTCAACTTCACACCTTACAACTCAGGTAAGAACCCCTTCTTTGACTGATCTATTTTGAACTCCTTCAAAAACATGTCAAGGTGTGCATTCTTTGAAAGTGTCATCAAGCGTCTTGATATATCTCTATAGATCTTGATGCCCAATATGTAAGCAGCTTTATCCCGGTCTTCCTTTGAAAAACACCCTTCAAACAACCGTTTATGCTTTCCAGAAATTCTACATTATTTCGGATCAACAATATGTCATCCACATATACTTATCAGAAATGTTGTAGTGCTCCCACTCAATTTCTTGTAAATCCAAGTTTCTAACAAACATTGTATAAACCTAAAAGCTTTGATCACTCCATCAAAGCATATATTCCGATTCCGAGTTGCTTGCTCTAGTCCATAGAAAGATTGCTGGAGCCAGCATACCTTTTAGCATCTTTAGGATCGGCAAAACCTTTTATTGCATCACATACAACTTTTTCTTACGAAAACTCGTTTTGACATCCATCTGTCAGATGCTAACATGATTTCGACGGACTTAAGCATCGCTACGGGTGAGAAATTCTCATCGTAGTCAACTCCTTGAACTTTTGAAAAGACTCTTTCCCATAAGTCGAGCTTCATAGACGGTAACATTACCGCCCATGTCTGTCTTCTTCTTAAAGATCCATTGATCTCAATGGCTTGCCGATCATCGGGCAAGTCCACCAAAGTCCATACTTTGTTCTGATATATGGATCCTCTCTCAGATTTCATGGCTTCTAACCATTTGTCATAATCGTAGCAGAAATTTAAAATTTTCTACGCATCACCAAGATCAATCTATGAAGTAATCTAGCAACGAGGGGAAGGAGAGTGCATCTACATACCATTGTAGATCGCTAAGCGGAAGCGTTGCAAGAACGCGGATGAAGGAGTCGTACTCATAGCGATTCAGATCGCGGTTGATTCCGATCTAAGCGCCGAACCACGGCGCCTCAGCGTTCAACACACGTGCAGCCCGGTGATGTCTGCTACGCCTTGATCCATCAAGGGGAGAAGGAGAGGTTGGGGAAGACTCCATCCAACATCAGCACGATGGCGTGGTGGTGGTGGAGGAGCGCGGAACTCCAGCAGGGCTTCGCCAAGCACTACGAGAGAGGAGGAGGGAGAGAGGTAAGGCTGCGCCAAGAGGGAGATGATCTTGTGTATCTTGAAGCCCCCAATACCTCAAGTATATATAGGGGAAGGGGAGGGGCTGCGCCCCCATCTAGGGATCCCTCCCTAGGGGTGGCGGCAGCCCCAAAACCCATCTAGGGTTGCGGCCAACGGGGGAGAGAGAGAGGAGGCGCACCTAGGGTGGGCCTTAAGGCCCATCTACCCTAGGGTTTGCCCCCTTCCCCTCTAGGAGGCGCCTTGGGCCTTGGTGGGAGGCACTCTAGCCCACCTAGGGGCTGGTCCCTTCCCACTATTGGCCCATGTAGGCCTCCGGGGCTGGTGGCCCCTCCTGGTGGACCCCCGGACCCCTCCGGTGGTCCCGGTACACTACCGGTGATGCCCGAAACACTTCCGGTGGCCAAAACCATACTTTCTATATATTAATCTTTACCTCCGGACCATTCCAAAACTCCTTGTGACATCCGGGATCTCATCCGGGACTCCGAACAACATTCGGTAACCGCGTACATACTTTCCCTATAACCCTAGCGTCATCGAACCTTAAGTGTGTAGACCCTACGGGTTCGGGAGTCATGCAGACATGCCCGAGACAACTCTCCTGTCAATAACCAATAGCAGGATATGTATACCCATGTTGGCTCCCACATGCTCCACGAGGATCTCATCGGATGAACCACGATGTCAAGGATTTAATCAATCCCATATACAATTCCCTTTGTCCAGCGGTATTGTACTTGCCCGAGATTCGATCGTCGGTATCCCGATACCTTGTTCAATCTCGTTACCGGCAAGTATCTTTACTCGTTCCGTAACACATCATCCTGTGATCAACTCCTTGGTCACATTGTGCACATTATGATGATGTCCTACCGAGTGGGCCCAGAGATACCTCTCCATTACACGGAGTGACAAATCCCAGTCTCGATTCGTGCCAACCCAACAGACACTTTCGGAGATACCTGTAGTGAACCTTTATAGCCACCCAGTTACATTGTGACGTTTGGCACACCCAAAGCACTCCTACGGTATCCGGGAGTTGCACAATCTCATGGTCTAAGGAAATGATACTTGACAATAGAAAAGCTTTAGCATACGAACTACACGATCTTTGTGCTAGGCTTAGGATTGGGTCTTGTCCATCACATCATTCTGCTAATGATGTGATCCCGTTATCAACGACATCCAATGTCCATGGTCAGGAAACCGTAACCATCTTATTGATCAACAAGCTAGTCAACTAGCGACTTACTAGGGACATGGTGTTGTCTATGTATCCACACATGTATCTGAGTTTCCTATCAATACAATTTTAGCATGGATAATAAACGGTTATCATGAACAATGAAATGTAATAATAACCAATTTATTACTGCCTCTAGGGCATATTTCCAACATTTTCTTCCCAATAAGAGATGTCTCCAAGTTAAAAGAGCATGCACAACTGCCGCCAACTCAAGGTCATGAGTGGGGTAGTTCTTTTCATTGGGCTTCAACTGGCGAGAGGTGTAAGCCACAACTTTCTTATCTTGCATCAACACTGCACCAAGACCTTGAAGGGAAGCATCACAGAAGACCTCAAACGGTTTGGATTCATCAGGAGGAGTCAGAACTGGAGCAGTGACTAACTTCTCTTTCAGGGTGTTGAAAGCGATGTCACATTCAGGAGACCAGACGTACTTCACATGCTTCTGGAGAAGGTTGGAAAGAGGCTTCTCGATCTTAGAGAAGTTTTCAACGAACCTTCGACAATAGCTTGCGAGACCAAGGAAGCTGCGGAGTTGCTTCACGTTCTGAGGTGGTTCCCAATTCACAATTGCAGACACCTTCTCAGGATTCACCGCTATGCCCTTGGCAGAGATGATATGCCCAAGCTAGGTAACCTCATCGAGCCAAAACTCGCACTTTGAAAACTTGGCATAGAACTGATGTTCTCTGAGCTTATCTAGTACCAAACGAAGTACTTGGCATGATCTTCCTTGTTCTTGGAAAAGACCAAAATGTCATCGAGGTAGACCAAGACAATGTCATTTGTGTAGGCGTTGAAGATGAAGTTCAACATGCGAGAGAATGTTGGCGGAGCGTTGACGAGGCCGAATGACATGACAGTGTATTCATATGAACCATAGGTTGTTCTCAAAGCTGTCTTGAGGATATCTTCTTCACGAATGTGAATCTGATTATAGCCCATATGGAGATCAAGCTTGGAGAATACTTGAGCACTTTGAGTTGTTCAAACAGCTCATTGATGTTGGGAAGTGGGTACTTGTTCTTTATGGTCTGCTTGTTCAATGGACGGTAGTCGACACAAAGTCGGTCTGTTCCATCCTTCTTCTTCACAAAAAGAACACCACAACCCCATGGAGAAGAACTTGGTCGGATGAGACCCATTCGCTCTTGAATATCGAGTTGCTTCTTCAGCTCCTTCAACTCTTCAGGTCCAAGCTTGTAAGGACATTTGCAAACAGGTTCCGTGCCAGGCTCAAGATCGATGACAAATTCAACTGGCCGGTGCGGTGGCATTCCTGGAAGCTCTTCTGGAAAGATGTCTTGATATTCGCAAACGACTAGAATCTGAGAAATGGCATCCAGCTCACCCTTCTCATTGAGAGAAAACAGCCGAATGGTATCATCCCTTGCGGCAAAGACAATTACATCCTCGGACGAATGAGTCAATTGAATCTGCCTGGCAGCACAGTCAAGCTGAGCCTTGTGCTTAGAAAGCCAGTCCATTCCGAGAATAAGATCAATATCTGAGTCACCAAGAACCATAGGAGAAGACAGAAACTTGTAGTCGCCCAATGTGATAGTAACATCCGGAATCATGGAGTTGGCGTTCAAGCGTTTACCCGGAGAGACAACTCCTCTCAATCTAGGCAAAACTTGGAGAGCCAATTCATGCTTAGATGCAAAAGGTCTTGAGATGAAACAATGCGATGCACCAGTGTCAAAAAGAACTTTTGTAGGAATATCGTTAACAGGAAGGTTACCCATGATGACATCTGACGAGTCCTCTGCCTGAGCTGCATTCATAAAATTAACTTTGGCAAACTTGGGGTTATGCTTGACCACTGCGGTGCTGGCAGACCTCACAGGAGGAGGAGGAGGAAGACGCCTTTGATTGAAGCATTTGTTGGCATAGTGACCCTTCTGCTGACACTTGTTGCACGTGACCTCCGAGAGCGGACGGTGATACGGAGCACTTGATCTTGGAGCTTGAGATGAAGTCTTGTTCTGAATACCTAGGTTGGGTGGGTGGGAAGATCCATTGCCACCTTTTCTCTTCTGCTGATAAGGCTGACGGAACGGAGGAGGAGGCAGCCAATACTTTTGCTGCTTAGAAGCCACTTAGGTTGAGGAAGAAGGAGTTGCATCTCTGACTCGCTTCTTGGAAGCATCACACTTGAGTTGAGCAGTTTCTTGCTTCATTGCCATATTGTAGAACTCATCGTACTTCTTCGGCTCAAAAAGGACGAGAGCTAGTTGGAGATCTTCTTTGAGGCCACCCATGAACTGATAAATCATGCTCTTCTCGTCAGGGATGTCTTGCTTGGCAAAATGAGCGAGCCTCTGGAACAGAATGTTATACTGGAAAACAGACAAGCTGCCTTGCTTCAGGTTCCAGAATTCCTCACGCTTGCTTTCAACAACACTCTGAGGAATGTGATGAGCTTTGAAGTCTTGACGGAATTCATCCCAGGTAATCACGCGGCCTCCTCTGGAATCTTTGTATTGCTGAAACCATTCTGCAGCCTGGTCTTTGAGTTGGAAGGAGGCAAACTTGGCAAAGTCCTCAGGCCTGACGTTGCTGCCCTCAAAATGCTTGCATATATCCACAAGCCAATCATCAGCGTCTTATGCCTCGACACAGTTGCTGAAGGTCTTTGCCTGGTTAGCGAGGAACTGGTTGAGTGTAGCAAACTGATTTTGATTGTTGCCATGGCCATGATTCCCTTGGTTGTGTTCTTGCAGAATTTGCATGATCAGCTATGTGTTTGCATTGGTAGCGGCCATCACAACTTGCCATGCCTCCGGAGGTGGAGGTGGTGGTGGAGGATCCTGATTCTGATTCTGACCCTTAGCAGGAGCCATCCTGAAGAGGGTGACATCCGTTAGCATATTGACAGACAAATATTGAAGCTGAATCCAACGGATAGAAATTGCAACAAAAAGTCTTCACATCCGAACAAAATGAACGAATGCATTCCAACTGAAATGGTCACATTTCCATAAATTGAGAAGCCACTTAGATAGAGGTAGAAGAATAAAACAACAAGGTACGAACAAGATCAAATACTTGGTGAGGATTACCCAATCACACACCAAATATCCGCGGAAGAAGAACTAGAGCTACATGAATTCCCACCTATGAATCTCTCGAACCTTTTCGGTTATACAATCGGGTATTGGGGATACAGGGGAAGCATAATATCTCACCCAAAGCTAGCAAATCCTACATCCAGCTGTATCCATCCTTCAACACATAACCAAGAAACCTTCGGAAATCATTTACCTCAACCTTCGAAAAGCATATGTTATACAAGTTATGGCAATACTCCCGAACTCCTGCCCTAGTACTGGGTGGCGTCGAGGTTATCTCACCAACAACTGCATAAAAGAGAATTTCGATGTTGGCGAAACTCAGGTATTCCAGAATCTCAACGATAAAATTGTGACGACAACACCTCGGAGCTCAACTCCCCGGGACACTGCCACAACCCCTAAATGTCAGGAGGCACCAAGAACAATGTTCTCGTCACAAAACCATCGAAACGATTCCAAGATACCCGCGTGATCCTAAAAAAATTTATTGAAATTTGAGAAGAGAAGAGTTAAAACTCTACGTCAGGATGCCTCACCAGAGCGACGAAGGGACTGAGGAGTAAAAAGAATTCCTAACTCTCTGATATATATAATTCCTAAATGACTCAGAATATTTTTCTAGACTCAACAACGCCAACGATTCGATCAAGCAGGGGGCTCCTAAGGTCGGGGAAGACTCTGATACCAACTTGTAACGCCCTCGATGCGGCTATATCTCCCACCTGCCATAACCGTGGTCAACGAAGGATATTCCTTCTCCCAAGACAATCCGATCAGACTCGGCATCCCGGTTACAAGACATCTCGACAATGGTAAAACTAAACAAGCAAAGCCACCCGAATGTGCCGACAAATCCCGATAGGAGCTGCACATATCTCATTCTCAGGGCACATCCGGATTGTCCAAGGTTCCAGTAGGCCAGCCCAGAGTTGCCCCTGGTGGCCACCGGCAGCTGACAGGTTGGACCAACACTCAGAGGAGCACTGGCCCGGGGGTTTAAATAAAGATGACCCTTGAGTCCGCGGAACCCAAGGGAAAAAGAGGCTAGGTGGAAAATGGTAAAACCAATGTTGGGACATGGTGGAGGAGTTTTATTCAAGGCGAAGTGTCAAGGGGTTCCCATTATGACCCAACCGTGTAAGGAACGCAAAATCCGGGAACATAACACCGATATGACTGAAACTAGGGCGGCAAGAGTGGAACAAAACACCAGACATAAGGCCGAGCCTTCCACCCTTTACCAAGTATATAGGTGCATTAAGATAAACAAGATAATATGGTGATATCCCAACAATAAACAAGTTCCAACAAGGAACGATCTCCAATCATCACCCGCAACTAGCAATGCTATAAGAGGGGCTGAGCAAAGCGGTAACATAGCCAAACAACGGTTTGCTAGGACAAGGTGGGTTAGAGGTTTGACATGGAAATACGGGAGGCATGATAATCAAGTGGTAGGTATCGTAGCATAGGCATAGCAAAAGAGCGACCATCTAGCAAGCAAAGATAGAAGTGATTTCGAGGGTATGATCATCTTGCCTGCAAAGTTCTCAGAGTTGCCTTGATCCTTGTAAGCGTACTCAATGGGCTCCTCGATCATGTACTCGTCTCCCGGCTCTACCCAAGCAAGAACAACTAGAAAAAAGGAACACAATCAACCACGTGCAATGCTCAAGCAACGATATGCAAACATGGTATGATATGCGGGATGTGATATGTGATGCATATGCATGATTTGGAAAGGAATGATTGAACCTGGCCTCAACATGGAAATCCAAAAGTGCCACTAGAAAGGGGAGGTGATTTCTATTGAAATCGATATAAAGATCACCGGAATCGGATGCACGGTTTGGAAATGGCAAGCAAAACAAAAATGACACCGATCTACGATAAACATCAATTAGCCTCCTAAATGCATTAAGATAATTAAGCTACTGTACTCAAACATAGCAAAAAAATACATGGAAGGGATCAACTCATGATGCTTGGCAAAAGATGAACACTGAGCTATGGCTAATTCACTGAATAGCAGGTTCAAACAAGCACGCCAAAAGTGCAAAAGATAACTGGTTTCAGACTTTGTGAAATTAACAGCATGTCAGGAATTTATCATCAGGAAGGAATCTTTAGAGTATGATAACTATATGGTACAGGAACTTATCATGGAAAAGCAAGGCATGGTACGAAGCTAATCAAAGCATATAACAAAAGTACCTTAGTGACCATGAGCCAAAAGGGATCAGAAAATACAATTGCAAGCATGTGAACATAGCAAAAACATAAACAGATTCAGACTTCGTGAAAAACTGGCGCATGGCAAAAACAGATAACGAGTAGGCATGTTTACGAGCTCGATGCACTCACTACGAGGCGTTGCATGACAAACTAATCATACACCCAGCAAATTGACATGGCATAGAAGCTAGTCATGGCAAGAACAACAACATAGCATGCACGGATCAACAACAACAAGCTTGGCAAAATTGCAAAACATGTTAACAATCTGCCAGGAACATTTTATAGCAAAAGTAGAGCTCGATTTACTCAAGCTAGGTTTCTCCATTATTGCAAACAAAGACATGGATGGACAGAGCATAACATTATCTACAAAACATCCTTACTGATCATGCTCAAAAGAGGCACGGATCACTAGGAAAAAACATGAACATATGGCATAAAAAATAAGGACAGGGCAAGGACTTAGTGAAATCAGCATCATTGAGTAAGCTACATTGCATGCTTGTGCTAGTCACCACAAAGATCACAAAAATAAATGGCATACACCCCTGTAAAGATGGCATGGCATTCTTCCAAACACATGTAGAGCTCAGGATCATAGCATGCACACATTAATCATGGCAAAAAATGACAAAAGTGCATTTGCTAAAATAGATCTAAAACTATCATCACATAGCCCTCTTCCAACAGCATTTCGGGCATCAAGACGAGCTCAAATGAAAATTATGCAATGAGATGAAATGATGTACTCGTCGAGACAAACATTTTGATATGCTACACACACGAATTGGAGCAATGGTTACAGAGTTATGGCATGTCAAAGAATGCAAAAAATTTCTGAGAGAGGGGGAGAAAGTCAACCGATCCGGATCTAGGGTTTGTCTCCGGCGCGCGAACCGAGGTCTCCCACGAGGTTCTTTTGCTCCGGCGAGGTGGATGGGCGCTGGGATGGCCGGAGGAGGTTGGATCCGGCCGGGGTCGGGGAGATCCGGCGACGGGGCGGCCGGATCCGTCGCCGGGCGGCGAGGGGCGATGAGGGGTCACGGTGGAGGAGGCCGGCGCATGGCGGCGCGCTACTCCGGTCGAGGAAGGTGCGGCGGCGGTGAACTGGCGTCTGCGGTGGAGCTGGAGTCCGGCGCGGGTGGCGCGCTCCCTCGCGCGGGGCGTGGGCGGCGGGACAGCGCGGGCCAGGGAGGGCCGGCTCCGGGCTGAGCGGGCCCGCGGGTGCGGTGAAGTGGGCACAGGTCGGTGACCAACCGGGTGGTGCCACGTGGCGGCGGCGGGGCAGAGTGGACGTTGTCCGGCAGGACGGGAATTTGTCCAGCAGCGCATGGAGAGGGAGGGGTCTAGGGTTTGGAAAGAGGAGATCCGGGAATTGAAATGGGGGGTCTATTTATAGAGGTAGGAGGAGCTAGGAAGCTCCAAATGAGGTGCGGTTTTCAGCCACGCGATCGTGATCGAACTCTCTAGATGATGGAAGGGGTTTAGGTGGGTTTTGGTTCACTTTGGAGGGGTGTTGGGCTACAACACACACGAGGCCTCTTCGGTCCCTTGGTTAACCGTTGGAGTATCAAACGAAGTCCAAATGGTACGAAACTTGACAGGCAGTCTATCGGTAGTAAACCAAGGCTGCATGACAAGTCTCAATCCAATCCAAAAACGTTTAACACTCGCACATGAAAAGAGGTAGAAAGGGACACCGGAGGACATAGCAGCGCCGAAATGCAAAACGGACAACGGGGAAAATGCTCGGATGCATGAGATGAACACGTATGCAAATGCAATGCACATTATGACATGATATGAGACGCATGACAAAGACAAAAGCACACGAAAACAAAAACCCGACAATGAGGAAATAGAATAACTTAGTGCCGGAAACGGCAAGAGTTGGAATCCATATAAGGTAATTTACATCCGGGGTGTTACACCTTTGCAACCTCCGCGTTATGCTGATGTTGATCTACCGGATTAACCTCGACTGCAAGCAAAGTTGCCAAATTGCTGAATAAATCGGACAAATCCTGAGCCGACGATGGTGCAGAGCCCCCTGCTCCAGCTGGTGTCGCAGCTGCTGAACCGGAAATCACCGTTGTGGCGGTAGAAGATTCCTGCACCGATTGAGTACCGGCGATGAAGATCGCAACTCGGCTCGGGGGATCAGAGAGGTCCGGAATACTGTCGCCATCAGAACCGCCACTAACCCGGCCATCATGCAGCCGATACAGCGACTCGGTCTCTCCGGTTGAAGACTCGTCATCAAAGAAAACAACGGTTTCTCCACCAGATACCGATCTATCCCCCGATTCCGCTCCGTGGATGACTCCCACGAAGGCATGCTTTACGACAGGCTGAACTCGAGCCGGTCTTGCACGTTGAGCTGTCTGGACGATGTCGGTGCAGATGTCCATCTCAGGGTCCGGTTCACCGATCTTGCCGATGATGACGTGTATTCCGCCAAAGGGGACCCAGTTCCCATACTCGATCGAGCTAGCCTCGGGGCCCCAGCCTGCGTTGTCGATGTAGAGCTTGCCGCGACGACTCTTGGTCATCCGTCCCACAGCGTATCCCTTGAGTCCTTCGAAGCTGCCCTTTAAGAACTCAAAACCATCATGCGATAGCCCCACGGTGAGCGCCAACTATCGTGGAATTGTCACGACACATGTCCTAGTGAAAGGACTTAGTCGTGGAGCCATCACGACGGGTTAGCTTAAAGGGGTTAAAGCGGACAAGGGACGCAAGGGATTATATTGTCTCGGCCCCTTACGATGAAGGTAAAAGCCTACATCTAGTTATGATGGAATTGCTAGGGTTTCGATGAACAGGGAGCGAATCCGCTTGGCCTGGCTCTCGAGTTATTCTTTGTTGTCCCTAAACCACCACCGGGTCGTCCCTTTATATACTCAGGTCGACGCCCGACGGTTTACAGAATCCCAAGGTCGGTTCATACACGTGCCCGGCTCGGTTTCTACCTTTCCTTGCCTTACAACATAAGTTACATATCATATGGCGGTTTATGTCTACGGGCCCTAATCTGCCTTTGGGCCCTGGGCCTTCATATTAGATCTCTTCTGTAAAGCGCCATACTTCTCGTCTTCATGGGCTTCAAACATGACTAACTCATTGTGGGCATAACCTGGCCCCTCATGGATAGGTTATACCTAGTAGTAATATATCTAACACAACCTGACGTGTAAAAGGGGTTGTCAATCCCTTTCGGGTAGCAGCGCCCCAAGATGGGCAAATGGACGTGAGAGAGTGGTAAATAATGATAGATCGAATGCCAAATAAAATAAATTGCAGCAAGGTATTTTTGTATTTTTGGATTAAATATCTCTGAAAATAAAAGACAAATATAATATATCGCAAAGGCAAATAATATGAGAAAGAGACTCAGGGGCCGTAGGTTTCACTAGTGGCTTCTCTTGAGAAAAATAGAAAACGGTAGGTAAACGAATTACTGTTGGGCAATTGATACAATTTCAAATAATCATGACGATATCCGGGTAATGATCATTACATAGGCATCATGTCCAAGATTAGTAGACCGACTCCTGCCTGCATCTACTACTATTACTCCACACATCGACCGCTATCCAGCATGCATCTAGTGTATTAAGTTCATGGAGAAACGGAGTAATACAATAAGAACGATGACATGATGTAGAGAAGATCTATCTATGTAGAGATAGACCCCATCGTTTTATCCTTAGTAGCAAAGATACATACGTGTCGGTTCCCCTTTTGTCACTGGGATCAAGCACCGTAAGATCGAACCCATACAAAGCACCTCTTTCCATTGCAAGATAAATAGATCAAGTTTTCCAAACAAAACCCAAATATTGGAGAAGAAATACAAGGCTATAAGAAATCATGCATAAAGGAGATCAAAGAAACTCAAATACATTTATGGATATAAAAAGATAGATTTGATCATAAACTCAAAGTTCATCGATCCCAACAAACACGCCACAAAAAGAGTTACATCATATGGATCTCTAAGAGACCATGTATTTAGAATCAAACGAGAGAGAGGAAGCCATCTAGCTACTAACTATGGACCCAAAGGTCTACAAAGAACTACTCACGCATCATGGGAGAGGCACCAATGGGGGTGGTGAACCCCATCCCTGATGGTGTGTAGATTGGATCTGGTGGTTCTATACTCTGCGGCGGCTGGAATTAATTTTCATCCACTCCCCTAGAGTTTCTGGAATATTGGGGTATTTATAGAGAAAAGAGGCAGTCCCGGGGGGCACCTGAGGTGGGCACAACCCACCAGGGCGTGCCTGCGCCTCTTGGCATGCCCCGGTGGGTTGTTCTCTCCTCGGAGCACCCCCCAGGCGCAGGCTTGGCCCATTAGGTCTATTCTGGTCCATAAAAAATCTCCATAAAGTTGCGTGGCATTTGGACTCCGTTTGGTATTGATTTTCTGCTATGTGAAAAACATGCAAAAAATAGCAACTTGCACTTGGCACTATGTCAATAGGTTAGTACAAAAAATGATATAAAATGATTATAAAACACCCAAGATTGATAATATAATAGCATGGAACAATCAAAAATTATAGATACGTTGGAGAAGTATCAGCATCCCCAAGCTTAACTCCTACTCGTCCTCGAGTAGGTAAGTGATAAAAACAGAATTTTTGATGTGGAATGCTGCCTATCATGTCATATCATATATCTTTTCTTTATAGCATGGACATTTGGACTTTTATATTGTTCAAAGCAATAGTCTAGTTTTGACATTATAACTTAACTACTCAAGCATATCAACAAGCAACCATGTCTTTCAAAATATGAACGCTAAAAGAAGTTATCCCTAGCCCATCATGCTCAATCATTTATCCATTCATGAAACACACTCGCATATTAACTACACCCAATGCTCAAGTACGATCATAGTGCCTCCTAGTTCGTGCTTTATAAAAGAAGATGGATACTCAAAATAAAAAAATGCATAAAGTAAAATAAAGGCCCTCGCAGAGGGAAGTAGGGATTTGTAGAGGCACTAGAGCTCAAAGCGAAAAACTTAGAGATAAAAACATTTTGGGAGGTGTATCCATCCCACCAGCAAAAACGATTTAGAGTTGCCAACACTTTCCATGCTAGATATATTATAGGCAGTTACCAAACAGAAAATAAACTTTATTCCTTTTTCCACCATACTTTCACTTTCCATGGCTAATTTTATCCATGGGTTCCTTCCATACTAACACTTTCCAAGGAATTTATTATTTGACAACATAAAGTAAATTCATTTTTCCTTTCGGACCTAGGCATATCTAATACCTTCGACTTACTCATCATGGGAATAACACATCTAGCATGGAAAATATTAGCCACCCCTCACCGCTTCGCGAGTGAAATGAACACACAAACAAGAAGTTTATTTTGAAAATTAGAGATGGCGCATACAAATTTTCTTAGAACGGCAAAAGAATACTGCATATAGGTAGATATAGTGGACTCATGTGGCAAAACTGGTTGAAAGGTTTTTGGATGCACAAGTAGTGATCATACTTAGTGCAAAAAGAAGGCTAGCAAAAGATTGAAAAGCGACCAACCAAGAAACAAATAATCTCATAAGCGAGCATTAAGCATAACTAACACTGGATAATGCACCACAAGTAAGATATAATTTCATTGCATAATTATTGACTTGCGTGCTTTCATAGGGAATCACAAACATTAACACTAATATTCTTAGTAAAGCATAATTACTCATCAACATAACTCACATATCACATCATCATATCTCAAAACTATTACTAAGAATCAAGTTTATTTTGTCCAATGATCTTCATGCAAGTTTTTATTATATCCTTCTTGGATATCTATGACTTTGGAATTAATTTTCATATGTTGTTTTTGATAAGCTCAAAGAAATATAAGTGAAGATCATGAGCATAATTTTCCTTTCTCTCATTAATTGAAGTGAAGAAAGAGGGAATTTCTTGAAAATTTTACTAACTCTCAAATAAATCTAAGTGAAGAAAGAGAGCATTTCTTCAAAAATACTAAAGCACACTATGCTCAAAGAGATATAATTGAATCATAGAGCAAGTCCATAGCTCATAAAAATTTAAGTGAAGAACAAAGAGCAATTCTAACAAGTAATGACATAATTTTGGCTGTCTCAAATAGGTGCGTACAGCGTGGAATCAAGACTTAAAACACAAAATAAAACAAGCAAACACTCATATCATACAAGACGGTCCAAGAAAAACACATAGTATGTGACGAAAGAGGGGATGGTCGTTAGAAGAAAGAGGGGATGCCACTCAGGGGCATCCCCAAGTTTAGTTGCTTGCTCTCTTTTGGATAATAGAGGGGGATGCCGGGGCATCCCCAAGCTTAGTCTCTTCTTACTCCTTATTCCTTCATCCATTGTAAGATAACCCAAAACTTGAAAACTTCAATTAGACAAATCTCAACAAAACCTTCGTGAGATCCGTTAGTATAAGAAAATAAATCACTATATAAGTGTTGTATCAAACCAATTCATATTTTGTTCTTGCATTATATCTACTGTATTCCAACTTTTCTGTGACAAAAACTCATCAAAGAAAAACATAGAGCCGTCAAAACAAGCACACAACGCAAAGAAAACAGAATATGTCAAAAACAGAACAGTCTATAGCAACATGGATGTTCCGAATACTTCTGTAACTCCAGAAATTCTGAAAAATTAGGACGACTTGAGAAATTTGTATATTGATATACTTCAAAAGGAATGGGTACTTTATTGCACTCTGGTTAAAAATGAGAATTATTTTCGTGAGGACAAAACTTCCTGTTTTTTCAGCAAGATCAAACAAGTATCACCCAAGAAGATCCTAAAGGCTTTAGTTGGCACAAACACTAATTAAAACATAAAAAACACGATCATAACAGTAGCATAAATTGTGCTGACAATCAAAAATAGGAAGCAAAAAATAAAAAATAAGGTTTATTCATTGGGTTGCCTCCCAACAAGCGCTATAGTTTTACGCCCTTAGCTAGGCATAAATCAAGGATCTAAGTTTTGTCATCTTTGTTTCGAGATCCATAAGATGCCCTCATGATTGATTCATATGGTGGCCTAATTCTTGTTCTAGGGAAATGTTCCATACCCTTCCTCACAGGGAATTGGAACTTGATATTGTCGTCTTTGATATCAATCACGGCACCGATAGTGCGTAAAAACGGTCTACCAAGAATATTTGGACAAGACGGATTGCAATCAATATCAAGAAAAATAAAATCTATTGGCAAATAATTCATATTTGCAAGAATAAGAACATCATTAATTCTTCCCATAGGATTTTTAATAGTAGAATTCACCGAGTGCAAATTTAAAGAACATGATTCAATATGAGTAAGACAAAGCACATCACATAAAGATTTCGAAATTGTAGAAACACTAGAACCCAAGTCACACAAAGCAAAACGCTCATAATTTTTAATCTTGACTTTGATAGTAGGTTCCCACTCATCATGCAGTTTTCTAGCAATTGAAACTTCCAATTCCAACTTTTCTTCTAAAGCTTTCATCGTAGCATCAACAATATGTTTAGTAAAAGCTTTATTTTGTTCATAAGCATGTGGTGAATTTATCATGGATTGCAATAAAGAAAAACAATCGATCAAAGAGCAACTATCATAATTAAAGTGTTTGTAATCCAAAAGAGTGGGCACATTACTACCTAAAGTTTTGACCTCTTCAAACCCACTTTTATCAAAATTTTCAACAAGATTTTGACCCTCCGAATTATCGGGACGCCTTCTAGCTAAAGTTGCCTCTTCTCCAGTCCCTTTTTCATCAATCTTTATTTTACTAAACAAGGAATCAATAGAAGAAAAACCAATCATTTTAAGATCTTCATTTTTATCCTCTAGTGAGATTGGTTTAGCTGCCATTTGATTTACTAGAGTATCTTGTGCATCGGATATTTTTCCTAACAAACTTTCAGCAAAAGCATACTTGGATTGGAGATTGCAAACTTCTATACTAATATCATCAAGTTGTTCTGGTATAGCATCAAGCACAACAGAGTGTTCCTTAAGTTCTTCGGTAAAATACTTATTATGCTCAAATTGTGTAGTCATATATTCCTTAGTACTTTTCTCAATTTCAAGCAAAATATTGGGGTAGGGAACATCATATTATTTTCTTTAAGGAATCATGACTACGCAAACAAGAGCGCACACGAAAACATATCCGGCAAGAAAACGGTGAACGGAAAAGAGGGGCGAATAAAACAGCAAATTTTTTTGAAGTGGGGGAGAGGAAAACGAGAGGCAAATGGCAAATAATGTAAGTTGCGAGGAGATGAGATTTGTGATTAGGAACCTGGTATATGTTGAAGGTGCTCCCCGACAATGGCGCCAGAAATTCCTTTTGATGTCGCTTGAAGCTACGTCGGTATTTCCCCAAAGAGGAAGGGATGATGCAGTACAGCGGTGGTAGCTATTTCCCTTAGAAATGAAACCAAGGTTATTGAACCAGTAGGAGAACCAAGCAACACAACGTAAACAACACCTGCACACAAATAACAACTACTCCCAACCCGACGTGTAAAAAGGGTTGTCAATCCCTTACGGGTAGCGGCGACCCAAGATGGGCAAACGGTCGTGAGAGAGTTGTAAATAATGATAGATCGAAGACCAAATAAAATACATTGCAGCAAGGTATTTTGTATTTTTGGATCAAATATATCTGAAAATAAAAGGCACATAGGATAGATTGCAAAGGCAACTAATAT
The DNA here is from genome assembly GCF_002162155.2 of Triticum dicoccoides. Taxonomy (NCBI): domain Eukaryota; kingdom Viridiplantae; phylum Streptophyta; class Magnoliopsida; order Poales; family Poaceae; genus Triticum; species Triticum dicoccoides. The sequence goes on along the minus strand of NC_041382.1, from coordinate 629,582,835 downwards.
GAGAAAGAGACCCCGGGGATGTAGGTTTCACTATTGGATTCTATCGAGAAAAATAGCAAACAGTGGGTAAACAAATTACTGTTGGGCAATTGATAGAACTTCAAATAATCATGACGATATCCAGTCAATGATCATTACGTAGGCATAATGTCCAAGATTAGTAGATCGACACCTGCATCCATCTACTACTGTTACTCCACACATGAACCGCTATCCAGCATGCTTCTAGTGTATTAAGTTCATGGAGAAACGGAGTAATGCAATAAGAACGATGACATTATGTAGACAAGATCTATCTATGTAGAGATAGACCCCATCTTTTCATCCTTAGTAGCAACGATACATATGTGTCCGTTCCCCTTCTATCACTGGGATCAAACACTGCAAGATCGAAACCACTACAAAGCACCTCTCCCATTGCAAGATAAATAGATCAAGTTGGCCAAACAAAACCCAAATATCGGAGAAGAAATACGAGGCTATAAGCAATCATGCATAAAATAGATCAAAGAAACTCAAATACTTTCATAGATATTAAAAGATAGATCTGATCATAAACTCGAAGTTCATCCGATCCCAACAAACACAAGCAAAAATAGTTACATCATATGGATCTCCAAGAGACTATTCTATTAAGAATCAAACGAGAGAGAGGAAGCTATCTAGTTACTAACTACGGACCCAAAGGTCAACAAAGAACTACTCACGCATCATCGAAAAGGCACCAATGGAGGTGGTGAACCCGATCCGTGACGGTGTCTAGATTGGATCTGGTTGTTCTGGACTCTACGGCGACTTGACTTGATTATCGTCGACACCCCTAGGATTGCTAGAATACTGGGGTATTTATAGAGCAAAGAGGCGGTACGGGGGGCACCCGAGGTGGGCACAACCCACCAGGGCGCACCTGGGCCTCCTGGCACACCCTGGTGGGTTGTTCTCTCCTCGAAGCACCCCCCCAGGGGCAGCCTTGGCCCATTAGGTGTCTTCTGGTCCATAAAAAATCTCCGTAAAGTTTTTTTTCATTTGGACTCTGATCGGTATTGATTTTCTACGATGTAAAAAACATGCATAGAAACAGCAACTGGCACTTGGGACTATGTCAATAGGTTAGTACCAAAAAATTGATATAAAAGGACTATAAAATGATTATAAAACATCGAAGATTGATAATATAACAGCATGGAACAATCAAAAATTATAGATACATTGGAGACATATCAATCATCACTATTAGTAATGACGTTCTCATCATCATCATTAATAAATGCATCATCATGTGGAAGGGCACCTTTACGTAATCGGTCAAGCATTAGCAGGTCATCCACATCAGTAACCTCTCTAGTTCAGGCTCTTCTTGTTCCGGCTCAGGGCTGAAGTCGGGTTCACCGTCGCTGTCTACTTCAATGTTCTGGGGTGAAGTAGAGCGGTTCTTGAAATGTTTTTTGGAAAGACGTATTTCTTGGAAGAATTCTCCTTCATATGTGTCTGGGTTAATGTGAGGTTCATAATCCTCTTCATTGGGGGAGGTGGTCTTACACGTGGCGGCACTTCATAAACGACATCCCAACCATTGAGATTTGGATCACTTTGACAGGCCCACGGTAGATAGAAAACTTGGGTTGCATGTTGAGCCATTATATAGACATCGGGAACATCCAATTGGGTCCTATGTTTGATTTCCACTATCCCTAATTGTTCATGAGTCCTTCTAGTCTCCTTCGGCTGGAACCAATAACGTTTGAAGACTACGACGTTTGGTGGGTTTGCACCATAGAATTGAAGTTCATAAATTGCTTCTACTCTTCCATAATACTCGGTATCTGCTTCGCAGATAGCAGAGACACAACAATTTGTAGACTTTCAGTAGGCGATAGATAGCTTCTTGCCATAGGTACGAAAGCGATACCCATTAATGCCGCATTTGACAAATGAACGGACCTTAAAGTCAAAACCATTAGTGACTTGTCTCAAATCGGCGTCCATAAACTCTAAATTATCCTACAAGTTTAATACGAAAGGGATTGTTGCATTAGCCAAAAATTAGACGAAGAAATGAAATGGTCTAATGGAAATTGCCCTTTTTGAACCAAGAGATGAAACCGGGATAGCCGCCTCCATGCTTTACCATAAGCTCATACTCTTCGACGGAATCCTTTTGGATGACCGCTGCATACGAGAATTTGGCGACGTATCGACTGTATTAAATTTATCCTGGAATAAGAGCAGTTCAACAGAATTGGAAGTTGCAAAACAATGTACCGAGAACTTACTCGATGTACGGCCACACTTCTGTTAGGTTGGTGAAGATATACAATGAAATGATTTGCCATTCTTCGAAATCCAATGTTAAGGAACTAGAAGCACCGACTGGTGCGAGATCCCCTTTGAATAGGATGAGATTGAATCCACCCTTTTTAGGTTCGTCAGCATTGTACCAAGGCTTTGGATTATCCAAATGACGATTTTTGGCTTCGTGGTGTGCTATCACGTAGTTTGCCGCCTCCTTAGTAATGAATGCCTCAACCATCGATGCTGCAATTCTATGTTTATTTTTACATTTTGCTCGTCGCGTCTTCTGCATCCTCTCAGTTGCGTAGCACCAACGATTTTGCACGCCCCCCCCCCCAATCTTGCCTCGCTTGGTAGATGCAAAATCAAGTGCTCCATTGGATTAAATAATGTAACGCCCTCGATGCAGCTATATCTCCTACGTGTTGAAGCACGACTTAGAGGCGTAACCGCATTGAAAGCAATGTCGCAAGTGAGGTAATCTGCACACAACCCATGTAATACATAAGGGAAAGAGATACAGAGTTGTCTTACAATCGCCACTTCACACAATACAGGAATAAAGCATTACATCAACCAGATACAATCAAGGTCCGACTACGGAACCAAAATAAAAGAAGAACCCCAAATGCGACAAAGGTCCCCGATCGACCCCAACTGGGCTCCACTACTGATCGACTAGAATGAAACAACAAAAAGGACAAGATCTTCAAAGAGCTCCTCCTGAGCTTGGTTGCATCATCTGCATGGGCTCATCGGCACCTAGAAGCTGGTTTTGGAAGTATCTGTGAGTCACGGGGACTCAGCAATCTCACACCCTCGCGATCAAGACTATTTAAGGTTATGGGTAAGGTAAAAGGTATGAGGTGGAGCTGCAGCAAGCGACTAGCATATATGGTGGCTAACATACGCAAATGAGAGCGAGAAGAGAAGGCAAAGCACGATCGAGAAAACTATGATCAAGAAGTGATCCTAGAACAACCTACGTCAAGCATAACTCCAACACCGTCTTCACCTCCCAGATTCCGCCGAGAAGAGACCATCACAGTTACACATGCGGTTGATGTATTTTAATTAAGGTCAACTTCAGGTTTTCTACAACCAGACGTTAACAAATTCCCATCTGCCCATAACCGCGGGCACGGCTTTCGAAAGTTCAAATCCCTGCAGGGGTGTCCCAACTTAGCCCATCACAAGCTCTCACGGTCAACGAAGGATATTCCTTCTAGCGGGAAGACCCGATCAGACTCGGAATCCCGGTTACAAGACATCCTCGACAATGGTAAAACAAGTCCAGCAAGACCACCCGCTGTGCCGACAAATCCCGATAGGAGCTGCACATATCTCGTTCTCAGGGCACACAGGATAAGCTAAGCGTACGGAAGCCAACGTAACCCAAGTTGCCAAGGGACGGCCCCGCACGGTGCTCTAGGTTGGACCAACACTTAGACAAGCACTGGCCCGGGGGTTTAAAATAAAGACGACCACCGGGATGCGCGACTCCCAAGGGAAAAAGGCTAGGTGGCAAATGCTAAAACCAAGATTGGGCCTTGCTGGAGGAGTTTTATTCAAGGCGAACTGTCAAGGGGTTCCCATTATAACCCAACCGCGTAAGGAACGCAAAATCCGGGAACATAACACCGATATGACGGAAACTAGGGCGGCAACAGTGGAACAAAACACCAGGCATAAGGCCGAGCCTTCCACCCTTTACCAACTATATAGATGCATTAATTAAATAAGAGATATTGTGATATCCCAACAAAATATCCATGTTCCAAACATGGAACAAGCTCCAATCTTCTCCTGCAACTAACAACTCTATAAGAGGGGCTGAGCAAAGCGGTAACATAGCCAAACAACGGTTTTCTAGGACAAGGTGGTTAGAGGCTTGGCTTAACAATATGGGAGGCATGATAAGCAAGTGGTAGGTATCGCAGAATAGGCATAGCAAAAGAGCGAGCAACTAGCAAGCAAAGATAGAAGTGATTTCAAGGGTATGATCATCTTGCCTGAGATCCCGCAAGGAAGAAGAATGAGTCCATGAAGAAGACAAACGGACATAGTCGAACGGATCCTCACACACACGACGTTATCGGAACCAACCCGAAGAAGCAACACCGGAAAGAAGCAAACAACATAGTAAACAACCAACACATCAACATGGCATGATGCACAATCGAGTATGATGCATGTCCGGTTAAAAGAAGCAAGGCAAGGCAAAGTGCACAAGCAAACCTACAATTTAAGTGGAGCTCATTATGCAACGGAGTTACATATTGAAGAAAACACCACATGACTTATTTAGTTCTCTCTCGTTTATGTGCCCAACAAGATTAAATTTTGTTAGCATGGCAAGACGTGAAGCATATGAAAACTACCTCACTAGGCAAGTTTAAATGAGGCCGGAACAACAAACAACAATTCCGGAAAAATCCTCATGTGCATATTTTGGTTATGGTACTGTTCTGCCCTAAACATAATTTTAGAGTTGTTAAACATGCTAGGTGAGTGCATCATGTTAAACTAGGCATTTCTCTACCCCATTTACATATAAAGTTTATTAGAAACCGAGTTACGGTTATTTAGTTATGAATAAAACCATTTTAACAAGTTATTTAAGCAAATTTAAACAAACAACATATTAAACATTTTAAACATGGATGAAAGTGGCATATTATGAAACTAGATGAAATTCTAGTCAAGTTTCATATATAAAGTTTTTACATGCGATGCATAGATTGTGAGTTATTAAATGTATGAACATGAGGGTCTTTTCGGTAAAACTGACATCTTCGGATAAATAGGAAAAACCTCCAGAACTGGAAAAAAACGTAATGGGCCGAATCCGTCTGGCCCAACAGAGAGGAGGGCTGGATTTGGTGCTCACATTGGGCCTCAACCCGAAAGTGGAAGCAGAGTGGTGGGCCAGCGGATCTGGGCCGCCAGGTGAGGCCGAAGTCTTCCAGTGGTGGCGCGGTCGATGGGGAATGGTCAACGAACGGGCGAACGGGCTCGATCCCGAACTGCTGCTCATAGCAGGGTAAGCAGAGGCTGACAGTGAGGGACTTGGACGACAGCGGCGGACTTGGCGCATAGAGGAGGCCAGCGGGAGGAAGAGCAGCTCAGGAGCGCTCGGAGTCGAGCTCATTTTGGCTGGGGCCGAGGCGATGCAGGCAATGGCGCGGGGTGGTTGCAGTGGCTGCAGCTGCCGCTCATTGCAGAGGAGATGCGGCATGGTGAGGAACTTGAAGTGGCGGGCGCCACGCTGGAGAGGAGGTGGGCTTGGCGATGCACTTGGCGAGGACGAGGTCGGGGCGCAGGACTCGCCGGATCTGACGGGGACGGTGACGGACACAAGCGAATCTGGGCGCTCGAGGAGCTTGAACGACGGCGGCAGGATTCCTGCGATCCACAAGAGAGAGAGACCTTGAGAGGAGAAGAAACGAGAACGGAAGGAAGGAGAGGGAAGGGCACGGGACGGCGGAGCACTGGCCTGGGCGGTCGTAGTTAACCTCCGGCGAGGTAGGAGACCTGCTGGAACTTCTGACGAGCGACGCGGGGACGAGGTGAGGAGGCGCTCAGGCGCCTGCGCGCTGGATCGAGGGCTCGAGGAGCACCTCTCCTTTGGTGTTGGACACGCACGGGAGCAGGGAAGGGGAGGCGGCTGCGAGCTGGTTGGGTGGATCGGGCAGTGGAGATCCCGATGAGGATTTGGTGGAGAGGCGGCGCTGCGATGGGACAAACCTCCTAGAAATTAGGGTTTTGGACTGATATTTATAGCAGATGGATATGGGAAGGGGCTACCTTGTCCCTCCGATTAAAATCGAGCGGTCGAGAAAAATACACTAGGAAGTACAAATAAGAAAACGGTGATGTTTTGTAGACGTTGGGGATGATCCGGATCCAACGGTGACGACTGCCCGGGTCGGGTCCGGGACAGCTTTCGGACGTGCGCGAGGAGGGCCGTGGGCTGACGAGAGAGGTTACGTTGGGCCTGGTGGTGAGTGGTGGTGGGCTGTGCTGAAAACCTCGGGCTGAGTGAAGAGAAGAGAGAGAGAGAGAGAGACCCGACAACGGTTTCCGGGGACCAAAAACGTTCGATGAAAAGACCGGCTACTGTTGCCGCTATAGTTATCCGTTGGGCCGTCGAACGAACTCCGAATGCAATGAAACTTGGCAGGCGGTCTACTGACAGCAAAACAACACCGCACGCCAACTTTCAACCCATTTCGAGAACATTTCCCAGCCACTTATAAAATAATATTTCGGACGTGCTGCGGGCGCGTGCAAGTGTGGTTGAGCTCAGAACGGACAACGGAGAGAACGAGGATACCGGGACGGATGCAAGTTTTTGAAAACATGCAGATGCAATGCGGATGATGACATGGCAAGATGCAACACGCAAGCGAATGACATGGCAACGACGGCGAATAACTGGAAGACACCTGGAGCAACGGTCTTGGGGCGTTACAACACTCCACCACTACGAGAGGATCTCGTCCCGAGACCTAGAATGGCACCGGAGGGAAAACAGAAGAGAAAGAGAAGAGGTAAGACTAAGTTGCTTCTTTGACAAACGAGTGAAACCAAAGAACCTTGAAAAAGGTTAAGCCATGTCGAGAGAGAAAAAATACCACGGAGATGAACAAAGTTGAAAACCTCCGTTAGTAAAGAGGGACAAGGAAGAACAAATTTGGGAAGCACTCTGGTTGAATAGAGCTGCAAGGCTTGATAAGGCGAAAAGAACTTGTGCAAAAAGGGTACAACACTCCGGTTAAAAGGATAGGCATGAAAAGAACACGATCCTGACAAAAGGAAAAGATGGGTTGAAGAGAGCAACATCACAAAGCCTCCATAAAAAAAGTAAGAATGGAATGGAATGAACGAAGGGAAAACAAGATCTTGAAGAAGCACGCTTACCACAAATGCTAGAACGGAGTTGTTGAAAAACCAACAACGAAAAGAATAAGCTTGATATGGTCTTATAGAAGACATCTCAAAATTATTAGGTGACAACTTGCCACTCACGGGAAAAGAATTGGATTGGTATGAACAAGGAGACGAGAAAGCTTATTTCACCGGAAGGATGAAAGAAGAATTTGGGTCCTTTAAGAGCACCATAGGTAGCAACAATCCTTAGGGAACGCTCTAGGTGAAATATAGCCCAAGATAATTCCAACGAATAGGTTGATGGATTTAAAATACCTCATTCTTAACAATATGTGAATCATGACACATGAGCTCAAATTATCAAGAATGACATAATACCACCTCCAATGATACGGTAGGAAGGATTGCACTCCGGATAGCAAGAATAAGAAAACTTGAGCTCCCCTGAAAAGAATCTTGACGAACACTTCGAGAAGGAATTAAATCCTTGATGAACCATCATGAAGAACTCCGGCAACAAAAGAAATGATCAAACAAAATGAAGGATGAAAAGAATAAGGTTGAAGCCTTGCAATGATTTAAATGAATCTCCGTGGAGATGTAATTGAAAAAAAAGGTTGGAACTCCGGGAAAAAGAGAAGATGAACAATTGGAAATAAGATTTTTGATGAACCTCCGGGATAAGGAATTGAGTTCACTCGATGAAAGAAGAATAAGAATTACATTATGCTTATCCTTCACCAATTTAAATTGCTGACAAACAATGGATTTGGCACACTACTTATTCTCGTAGAAAGGATTAAGAGAGATATAGCGCAAACTTGAGAAGGTATTGAACGAACCACCAGAAGGGTTGAAACAACGTATAAATTGATATGGTGACCAAGGAAGAGAACTCTTGAATGGACCACCGTAAGAATTGGAAATGAACGAAGCAAAGATAAAGAAACACTGGGAAGAATTAGCAAATGAAAGAAGATGCTTGAGAGAATTTATATATGAGAGAACGAACAGATCATGCACTGATTAGAGGATATTTGATCGATGCACCGTTAAAATTAGAAGGATGAGAGCTGAAGGCTAGAATGAATAATCCTGAGATGATGGCCTTCGGAGAATCAAACTGAAAATACTCTGAATTACTCCGAATGGGTGAAAAGAAATTCACACAACCGAAACAATTATGGGAGGATGGCAGCAAGCTAGAATCACAAATCTCACGAGAACAGATATGATTGAAGAGAAACTCTTCCTCGGTCTTCAAAATCTGAGAATGACGACGAGAAACACCACCATGAATTGTTGAGACACTCCGGAATAAAGAAGAATAGAAAAGTTGAACCAATGATGAAAACAATTTGGAAGATCTTGGAGAAAGACATTTGACTGATGATAAATCATTCTTACGTCAAACTTCGAAAAGAAATTTGAGGATAGCTCCAGGAAAATAAGAAGTGTCAGGTAAGATCCTGGGAAAAGACCTGTGGGTTAGGGCCCACTCAAAAGAAACACCATTGAATGATTTAAAAGAGAGGTTGCACCGGTTGAATTAAATGGCTTGAATGAGATAACAACCTCGAAATAGGTAGAACTGATCTTGAATGAAAAGACGAGCCTTCTGTGATATCTTGAGCACTCCGGGACAATAGTATAGCTAGAGGTGAACGATTAAGAATTGCACCGGCATGAGAAAACCTTGAAATGAGGAAAAGGGATATGATCCACAAAGTTTGAATTGAATTCCTCGGATAAAAGAAAACGAAGAATGATGAACTAGAAGCTCTGTTAGCATTTTCATGAGAATCACCGGATAAGAATATTGACGGAAAATGATGGAGAGACTTCGCAAGAATAAAAAGGATGCTTGGTAAGCACATCGGATTCCTTGAAAAAAGGGGTGGGAGGGCGGGAAAAACAAAGGCAACTTGGAGACAGATGAAACAAACACCGTTGAGAAAAAAATGATAATTGATCTTGCGGAAGTTGAAATGATCGGATCCACTTGAAGAGAGACACGCTGGTTGAAAAAGGATTGACATGTCAATCGCGATTATCATGAAGGATTAGTGTTCACATTGGAGTATGAGAACACCGTTTAGAGAGGGTATGGAATCAACACTTCACATTGAAGCAACTCGAATACCACAACTCAAAAACAAAACAAAGGATTGACTTGCAGAATAAGCCAGAACAAACATATGATAGAGATTTCGTCCGAAGTTTTCATGGTGGGGCCTACACGGGCTCGATCGTACAGCACCATCATGTACAAGGCAGTGCACATGACATACGAAGCGTCCCCGAGTCGGCATAGCCAAGGACTCTTTAAGACACAACGAGACCACTGTAAAACCAACCGTGAATAGGCGGACCACTAGACGTCGAATCCCAATTTCACATCATACATCTGTCGGAAAGAAATCCTAGGAGTTACTTGAATTCCCACTTATAAACTCCCGAAATTTTCCGGTTATGCAATCAGGTGTTGGGGATACAGGGGAAGCATAATATCTCACCCAAACTAGCAAATCCTACATCCAGCTGTATCCATCCTTCAACACATAAACAAGAAACCTTCGGAAATCGTCTACCTCAACCTTCGAAAAGCATCCGTTATACGAGTTATGGCAATACTCCCGAACTCCCGCCCCAGTACTGGGTGGCGTCGAGGTTATCTCACCAACAACTGCGTAAAAGAGATTTTCGATGTCGACGAAACTAAACTCAAGTATTCCAGAACTGCAACGATAAAATTGTGACGACAACACCTCGGAGCTCAACTCCCCGGGACACTACCACAACCCCTAAATGACAGGAGGCACCAAGAACAATTTATTTTAGTGAAATTTGAGGAGAGAAGAGTCAAAACTCTACGTCAGGATGCCTCACCAGAGCGATGAAGGGACTGGGGAGTAAAAAGAATTCCTAAACTCTCTGATATATAAAATCCTAAATGACTCAAAACATTTTTCTAGACTCAACTCGGCCACTAGTAACGATCAAGCAATGGGGCTCCTAAGGTCGGGAAGGCTCTGGTTACCAACTTGTAATGGCCTCGATGCGGCTATATCTCCTACGTGTTGAAGCACGACTTAGAGGCATAACCGCATTGAAAGCAATGTCGCAAGTGAGGTAATCTTCACACAACCCATGTAATACATAAGGGAAAGAGATACATAGTTGGCTTACAATCACCACTTCACACAATACAGGAATAAAGCACTACATCAACCAGATACAATCAAGGTCCGACTACGGAACCAAAATAAAAGAAGAACCCCAAATGCGACAAAGGTCCCCGATCAACCCCAACTGGGCTCCACTACTGATCAACTAGAACAAAACAACACAAAGGACAAGATCTTCAAAGAGCTCCTCCTGAGCTTGGTTGTGTCATCTGCACGGGCTCATCGGCACCTGAAAGCTGGTTTTGGAAGTATATGTGAGTCGCGGGGACTCAGCAATCTCACACCCTCGCGATCAAGACTATTTAAGCTTATGGGTAAGGTAAAAGGTATGAGGTGGAGCTGCAGCAAGCGACTAGCATATATGGTGGCTAACATACGCAAATGAGACCGAGAAGAGAAGGCAAAGCATGATCGAGAAAACTATGATCAAGAAGTGATCCTAGAACAACCTACGTCAAGCATAACTCCAACACCGTGTTCACCTCCCGGACTCCGCCGAGAAGAGACCATCACGGTTACACATGCGGTTGATGTATTTTAATTAAGGTCAACTTCAGGTTTTCTACAACCGGACGTTAACAAATTCCCATCTGCCCATAACCGCGGGCACGGCTTTCGAAAGTTCAAATCCCTACAGGGGTGTCCCAACTTAGCCCATCACAAGCTCTCACGGTCAACGAAGGATATTCCTTCTAGCGGGAAGACCCGATTAGACTCGGAATCCCGGTTACAAGACATCCTCGACAATGGTAAAACAAGTCCAGCAAGACCACCCGCTGTGCTGACAAATCCCAATAGGAGCTGCACATATCTCGTTCTCAGGGCACACTGGATAAGCTAAGTGTACGGAAGCCAACGTAACCCAAGTTGCCAAGGGACGGCCCCGCACGGTGCTCTAGGTTGGACCAACACTAAGACAAGCACTGGCCCGGGGGTTTAAAATAAAGATGACCCTCGAGATGCGCGACTCCCAAGGGAAAAAGGCTAGGTGGCAAATGGTAAAACCAAGGTTGGGCCTTGCTGGAGGAGTTTTATTCAAGGCGAACTGTCAAGGGGTTCCCATTATAACCCAACCGCGTAAGGAATGCAAAATCTGGGAACATAACACCGATATGACGGAAACTAGGGCGGCAAAAGTGTAACAAAAGACCAGGCATAAGGCCGAGCCTTCCACCCTTTACCAAGTATATAGATGCATTAATTAAATAAGAGATATTGTGATATCCCAACAAAATATCCATGTTCCAAACAATGGAACAAGCTCCAATCTTCACCTGCAACTAACAACGCTATAAGAGGGGCTGAGCAAAGCGGTAACATAGCCAAACAACGGTTTTCTAGGGCAAGGTCGTTAGAGGCTTGACTTAACAATATGGGAGGCATGATAAGCAAGTGGTAGGTATCACAGCATAGGCATAGCAAAAGAGCGAGCAACTAGCAAGCAAAGATAAAAGTGATTTCGAGGGTATGATCATCTTGCCTGAGATCCTGCAAGGAAGAAGAATGAGTCCATGAAGAAGACAAACGGACATAGTCGAACGGATCCTCACACACACGATGTTATCGGAACCAACCCGAAGAAGCAACACCAGAAAGAAGCAAACCACATAGTAAACAACCAAAACATCAACATGGCATGATGCACAATCGAGTATGATGCATGTCCGGTTAAAAGAAGCAAGGCAAGGCAAAGTGCACAAGCAAACCTACAATTTAAGTGGAGCTCATTATGCAACGGAGTTTCATATTGAACAAAACACCACATGACTTATTTAGTTCTCTCTCTTTTATGTACCCAACAAGATTAAATGTTGTTAGCATGGCAAGAGGTGAAGCATATGAAAACTACCTAACTAGGCAAGTTTAAATGAGGCCGGAACAACAAACAACAATTCCGGAAAAATCCTCATGTGCATATTTTGGTTATGGTAATGTTCTGCCCTAAAAATAATTTTAGAGTTGTTAAACATGCTAGGTGAGTGCATCATGTTAAACTAGGCATTTTTCTACCCCATTTACATATAAAGTTTATTAGAAACCGAGTTACGGTTATTTAGTTATGAATAAAACCATTTTAACAAGTTATTTAAGCAAATTTAAACAAACAGCATATTAAACATTTTAAACATGGATGAAAGTGGCATATTATGAAACTAGATGAAATTCTAGTCAAGTTTCATATATAAAGTTTTTCCATGCGATGCATAGATTGTGAGTTATTAAATGTATGAACATGAGGGTCTTTTCTGTAAAACTGACATCTTCGGATAAATAGGAAAAACCTCCAAAACTGGAAAAAACGTAATGGGCCGAATCCGTCTGGCCTAACAGAGAGGAGGGCTGGATTTGGTGCTCACATTGGGCCTCGGCCCGAAAGTGGAAGCAGAGTGGTGGGCCAGCGGATCTGGGCCGCCAGGTGAGGCCGAAGCCTTCGAGTGGTTGCGCGGTCGATGGGGCATGGTCAACAAACGGGCGAACGAGCTCGATCCCGAACTGCTGCTCACAGCAGGGTAAGCAGAGGCTGACGGTGAGGTACTTGGACGACGGCGGCGGACTTGGCGCGCAGAGGAGGCCAGCGGGAGGAAGCGCAGCTTAGGAGCGCTCGGAGTCGAGCTCATTCTGGCCGGGGCCGAGGCGATGCAGGCAACGGCGCGGGGCGGTTGCAGTGGCTGCAGCTGCCGCTCGTTGCAGAGGAGATGCGGCGTGGTGAGGAACTTGAAGTGGCGGGCGCCAGGCTGGATAGGAGGCGGGCTTGGTGATGCACTTGGCGAGGGCGAGGTCGGGGCGCAGGACTCGCCGGATCTGACGGGGACGGCTGGCACAACCCTAGAATTGGTTGTAACTAGTTGCACAAGTATTCATGCATCATATATATATATATATATATATATATATATATATATATATATTTGAAAGTTGAATTGGGGAAAGTGGAAAGCCTCAGAAATCTTTTCTAAAAATGATCAACATTAAAAATTGTTTCAAATAAACCCAAGAAAATGTTCCTGTTCATTTCTGGAAATATTGGCAAGAGGTAAAATTCAAACCAATATTTTTGGAATCACAGAAATATTTATTTGGGCCTTTGAATTAAGTCAATACTTATTTGAATTGGAGCTACTAATTCTTATAAAATATTTGCTAGCTCCAATTATTCCGAAACTTGGTGAGGGCCTCTGGTTTAAATCAGATAGTGCCCATAAAAGTTTGCAGAATTTTATATAGTGTTTTAGTATTTAAACTAAGTCAAAACATACTGCAAAAAAATAGAAAATAGAAAATATAAAAGAGAGAGAGAGAAGGACTACCTGGCCCACCTACCTGAAGCCGGCCCAGCTCGCTGGCCCAGCCCACCTAGCGCCTCCTCTCATCTTTTCCACCGCGCCAGGAGGATGCGGGCGTGTGCCCGAGGCATGCGCGGCCACCTCCTCCTTGCCGACGAGCCCCTGGACGCGTGGACGACTCCCGCGTGCCGTCCCGATCCCGGTGACCACTTCGCTAACTCTCCCCCCACGGCGCTCTCTCCTCTGCTCCCTCTCTCTCGCCCGGACCGAACGGGTCCGTCGCCGCCGTCCAAAGCCACGGCGTCCACAGCCACCCACTCGCCTCTTCGAGCTGTTCCCGAGGTCCGCCGCGACTCCCTCTTCCTCATCGCCGACTCACGCGACGCCGGAAGCCCCGCATCGTCTCCCCCGACCTCGTCTTGAAGCTTCGGCCGTCGGAGATCCCATCGCCGCCCTGCTTCGCTCCGGTTCCTCCCCGAGCTCGTCGTTGGCCTCGTCGCAACCGCAGTGAGCTCCTGCTCCTCCTCCCCCTCTCCGTTCCTACTGTTGCACGCCGTAGCCACCGTACCACCTGCGCCCAAACGCCGGCCGCCGCTGCCGAGCTTGTAGCCGTCGCCTCCGGCCACCACAGGCCCGCCTAGCACCACCAAACGACGTGCGCCGGTGAGGGCACTCCAACGCGCCTAGCCGCGGATCGAACTGTGCGCCATAGCGAAGAATCCGTTGAGCCCATGCTCCGGCCGCCGCTGACCTTGACGCCGTCGTCACCTCCGGCCATCCCACGGTCTCCTGCGTGTTCCATTGGATGCGCGAGAGCCTGGGCTTCGCACCGGTGGTCTCGGCCGCTAATTTGGTCACCGGAGGGCAAATCCTAGCCCCTCCGCCGTCTCGGCCTCGCCGGTGACGAGCCGCGGGTCAACTCCGGCGAGTTGACCCGGGGGTTTGACCACCCTGGGTCACTGACGCGTGGGGCCAGCCCTGCTAATTAACCCAGGTTAGTGTTAATTTATTTAGTTAGTTTAGTTAGCCTCTGACATGTGGGCCCAAGCCCCTAATTAGTTAACTTGAGATTAATTAGAGCTAACTAATTTAGTTAACTAAAGTAGACACTGACATGCCGGCCCCGCCCTGCTAACAGCCTGGTTAGGGTTAGTTTAACACTAACTAACTCAGTTAGTGGACTCAGTCACTGACCAGTGGGTCCCATTGGTCAGGTTTGACCTGGTCAGCCACAGTTGACCAGCTGACGCCATAGTGACGCAATGCTGACGCAATAACTCTTTTTCTGGATTTTTTCTTATACAGGAAAATTCTAGAAAATAGTGCAAACTTCAAAAATTCATAGTAATTCAACCGTAACTCCAAATCAAACAAATTATATATGAAAAATTATCAGAAAAATTCAATCTATCCATCTGTACTGATTTCATGCATGTTAGAACAATTTAACCTGGCTGTTTAGGTGAAACTAGTTAATGCACTAATATGATTTCATGAAATGGGTTTGCATTTGAATCCTTGGTTCAAATGGACTCATTCCAATCTGTTCTAGCTTGCATTAGCCCAAAACACATTCACGTTGCGATGTCATAGCATGCATCATATTGTTGCATTGCATTGATTATGTTCCCTCTTGTTTGCCGGTGTTTGTCCCCCCCCCCCTTAGTAGACGTTGATCCAGTGATGAATTCGATGACACCGATGAAGAGCTATACTATCTTCAGAAGTGCCGGGCAAGCAAAACACCCTTGTTCATTCCGATACAATCCCACTCTCTCGCTCCTACTCTCTTTAACTGCATTAGGACAACAATGATTCAACTATTACATGTCGCGGTAGTTGAACCCCTTTCCTCTGCATGACCTGTCATTGCCACAGTAAATAGATGAAACCCACTAGCATGAGTAGGAGTTGTTTGAGCCCTGATGTGCCTACTCATTCATGCTTATTTGTCATGCCTGCTACTGGTTAGAGTTGAGTCAGGTCTGATTCATCGGGGAAGAATTAGAACAGTGATGAACATCTCCTACTGTGTGTGACCTAAGTGTGTGAACATGATTTGGTAAAGGTAGCGGTGAGAGGCCATGTAGGAGTACATGGTGGGTTGTCTCATTGAAACCATCCTTAGGAACTGAGTTCTGTGTTTGTGATCCATGAAACAGTTACTACCACACATTGGACCCGAAACCAATGGACCCTCTCGGCTTCTTGATCACCCTTGTCCTCTGTCCAGGAGTTGCAACTAGTTTCTGGTGTTTGTAGGTTATGTGTTTGCGGCCGTGCGTAGCGCTGACCCTAGGGGTGGGCTATGTTGCGGTAGATACACCGTGGCACGGTGTACCGGGTGCCCGTTTGGTGTCTCGGGAACCCTGTTCACATCGTTCGGGGCCGTATGTGGAAACCTCGGCCGGACTCCCTGCGGATGGAACCTGGATAGGCGATAAACCTGGACTAGAGACTTGAGTGTTTAGGTAGGCCGTGGCCGACACCCTCGTTGGGCTTCCGCTTGAAGGTTGCCGAGTACATGTCGTGTAAACGGCGGTAAGTGGTGAGAGCGTGTGTGAAGAAGTACACCCCTGCAGGGTTAACATCATCTATTCGAATAGCCGTGTCCGTGCTAATGGACTTCTGGGTTGCCTATAACAGTTCATAGACAAGTGAAAGTGGATACTTTAAAATGCGCAAGATAAGTGTGAGTGCTATGGATGGCCTTCTCGTAGGGAGACGGGAGAGGATCCATAGTGGTGTATTGAATGGTGAATATGTGGACTCGTGTGCGCCACCTCAAAAGAGTTGCTTGCAGTCGTAGTTCAGGTTAGCCACTGAGTCAAAGCTGGCTTGCTGCAGTTAAACTCCACCACCACCCCCCCTTGTTGATACCGATGCATATGTAGCTAGTTCTGATGTAAGTCTTGCTGGGTACATTTGTACTCACGTTTGCCTATTTTACATTTTGCAGAGAGACGTCAGTCTTGCTAGTAGTTCCGCGTGGACTTCGACGTTTAGCTTGATACCTCAGCTACAATCTTGTGCCCTTGGCAGGTTCTGGTAGATAGTCAGGCTTCTCAGCCTTCTTCATTTGTAGTTGTCTGTACTCAGACAAGTTAAGCTTCCGCATGTGCTTGTTGCTTGTATGCTCTGTGTGTTGGGTCATAAGACCCATGTTTTTAATATCTCGCTCCTCGGAGCCTAATGAATAAATACTTTGAGTCGTAGAGTTATGTTGTGATGCCATGTTGTATTTACACATATCGAGCATATTGTGTGTATGATTGAAATGCTTGGTATGTGTGGGATCCGACAATCTAGTTGTTTATCCTTGGCAGCCTCTCTTATGGGGAAATGTAGTCCAGTGCTTCCTTGAGCCATAGTAGTCCGCTACAGCCCGGTTCACCGGAGTCCTGCTAGACCAGCACTACTGCTCAGATCACTTGACTGGCCGGCATGTGTTTCACTTCGTTCTTGTGTCTGTCTATTCGGGGAAATGTCACACGGTGACATCCGGAGTCCTGCCTAGCCTGCTACAGCTTGGGTTCCCGGAGTCCTGTTAGCCCAGTGCTACAGCCCGGATTCGCACGTTGCTGACCGACATGCTCGATGTGATTCATGTATGCCTGTCCCCATAGGTTAGTGCCGCTTTGGGTTCATGACTAGCCATGTCGGCCCGGGTTCTCTGTCATATGGATGCTAGTGACATTATCATATACGTGAGCCAAAAGGCGCAAACGGTCCCGGGCCATGGTAAGGCGACACCCGTGGGAATACCGTGCGTGAGGCCGCAAAGTGATATGAGGTGTTACTGGCTAGATCGATGTGACTTGGAATCGGGGTCCTGACAGCTTTGGTATCAGAGCCTGACTGCCTGTAGGATTACCAAGCCAAACTGGTCGAAGTCGAGTCTAGAAATGCTTTAGCTATGTAAGGGAATTGTTTGTGGAAGGGAATGTAAGGCTCCTTTTACTCCTTTACCTTATGTCCTTCTGATCTGAGTCATCCTCTTCTCTTCTACGGGGTTTATGAACTAGGCTTCTCTTCTATCTCTCAGGATGACGTGTTACTAAACCGTAGTTGCCTAGGATTGTTGAGTTCAAGCCTTAGTTCAGTTCCTACTACTTCCATATATTCATAACTAGCCTCAGAACCCTGATATTGTGATGTTGAGTGGTTATGCCACCATTTTTGTAGAATGTCTCAAATCTTTTCGAGCATTTACAGCCGTTATGCTATCCGAGTCATGCCAGGTCTCTACATAGTTTGATGCATTTGCAAACCCTTTCCTTCCGTTCTCGATGTCCTTTTGGGCCAGTTTAATCACACTAATCGGTGAGTTGAGGTACTCTGTTGCCTCGACATATATGTTGGAGCTATTACTATGACCCTAGGTGTTTTAGTGAGTCACCTAGTGATCTAGCCATATTTTGTATCCCCAGTGTGTTATTCTGGCCATTACACTACTAGGAAAAGGCATGCTAGTGGCGCACCGAATTTGCCTTCTAATGGCGCACTACTGGTGCGCCACTGGCATCACGCCATTAGAATTAAATTCTAATGGCGCACTACTAGTGCGCCATTAGTATCTGGTGTTCTAATGGCGCACCGCGTAGTGCGCCATTAGTATAGCCTGCAGTGCGCCATTAGAATGCCTCCCAGGGGCCATATGTACAAATGTGCTTTGGCATTCTAATGGCGCACCAGCAGCTAATGCGCCATTAGTGTGATGATCACAGTGCGCCATTAGTGTCTTGTGTGGTGCGCCATTAGTATGAATATTAGGTTTTATTTTTTTTTGCTTTTCTGATTTTTGCACAGGTTACAAAATATATTATTGCATAGAATATAGACAGCAGCACACAGCAACATCAGATTCATCAAATACAATAGAAGATTAGTCTCCGAATACAATTCATCATAGTAGTCTCCGGATTCAAAAGACCGGACAAAGATAAAACATTACAAGTCTCAAGACCACGAGTATCGAGTTTGCCTTCACATTACAAGTCGATATCGATCATCTAAACTACCATCACATAGAAGAGAGCTGTGGTCATCACGATGAGCATCATCGCGATCAAACTGGTCTTCATCCGGTTCCTCCAACGCTCCCTCCTCTCTCCCGCTAGATAGCGGGCGTATCTAGATTCGGCCTCCGCCCTAGTGGTGTACCCTTTGTAACTGTTACCGCTGAAACGGTGAACCTGTCTCCGACACTCCTCCCAGTCATCGTAGACTCCGGGAACCTTACCCTTGTACACGACATACGACGGCATCTCTATGCACAAGCCAAACAACACTCAATACATAAGCAATATGTAAGTATGCAACAAAAGGATCGGAAGAGAAAAGCAAGACATTAATAGCACGATTCATGGTCCTACTAATAAATAGCATCGATTACATCTAAGTTGAACAACCGTCCAAACCAAAGAGACATCCGAATTCATTAAAGTTTAATTACAACATGAGCCAATCAATGTTTCAGAACTACACATCACTACTTTCGACTCAACTCATCGGACAGGAGCGTGGGTGAAGCCGCCGTCTGTCGTGATGGTCATGAAATCACGGTCGTTGTCACCATGCATTTGTAGCGTCTCATCTATCTCACTGTTGGACGGTTGATATCTGAGGAAGAACTGCCCCGCGGTATGAAGGACATCTTGATGGATGATGTCCGCAAACTCCGACTGGATGCGAAAGAATTCTTGTCTGAGGTCCGCGTCCTGGACTGCCGACAAGCTCGCGGCCCAATCTTTGAGATTATCTGGTAGCAGAAGGTGATGATGGTCCCTTACGATCGCCCGCATGTGATGGAGGGCGTAGTAGGCATCCTTCTGACCGCCAGGCGGCTGCTTGACGCAGCAGAACTTCGTATTGTGTGAGAAGATGTGCTTGCCGTACTTACGAACTGGCTTGGTGAAGGTGCCTCCAGATTGGGCGTAGCCGGGGAGAACATCATCAAGAACTTTCTTCACATTTGTGTAGTCTATCATGGAGTTACGGTTCGGGTCGAAATACGTGGCCATGGAATATTTTGGGCTTAAGAGGATGAGTGTGCAATGTGTGTCACTACAAAGAACATGGAATGTTAGAAAAAAAAGAACGATCGAAATCTAAGAAATCATATGTTACGGGGCGGTTAAGGGATGACTTACTCGAGAAAGTAAGGCACAAGGAAGTTATCCTTATCTGCGTTTGCCAGAATGACGCATTCGAGGTGTGAACTCGCAACTTGGCGGTCCCCAGCGCTGCTCAAGTGCTTGGCACGCATGTAGAAGGGGTCGACTATCACGATGTCCGGGGTATTGTCTCTAATGATCCGCATCTGCATGCTCAGCGAAAACAGCCGAACGAAGGTGTAGTGCAACGGATGAAGGTTAAACATAGCAAAGATGTCATCAAACCACAGGACGATCATACCCCCGATGTCGCCATCCACAAAGCCCTTGCTATCTGGCACCTTGGCCACGAAAACCGGGTATGCCACATCCTTCTCTCTGAGACGCCGCTTCTCCAAAATCAGAACACTGTCGTGCAGACTCCGCATAGCACCGGTTGCAGCATTCAGCATATTTGGCGGTAGCATCGCCCTACCCGCCACATGCACCCTCCTCGAGATATCCTTAGGTGAAGGTGGCCCGTCCTGAGCACGGATCGAACTCGGTGCCGGCTGGCTCGCACCGGCGCCCTTCTTAGTCTTTCGTTTCCGGCCCTTCTTCTTGATCTCCTGTAATGGGACCGAGTTCTGCTCACAGACCGCCTTCTTCAGCGTGTTGGGGCTGATAATATTTCGCGCCTCAGCTATCTGAGGCTCGGTGAAGGCGGGAGCTGGAGGCGTGTCCTGAGAACTGAACGCCAGACGACGCTTGTTGCAATTGGATTTCTCCGCTGTACCAGCTAGATCGCGGTGGTCTTGGTTGGGTTCTTGAGAAAGAGGCCCGCAGAACTCGTCAGCGTACCCATGTTCGGCAAAGTACTTATCAACTTTGGTAAATGTACTATCATCGTTGTCGTCACCGTCCGGATCCTGTGCCATAGGGCTGTCCGGATCCTGTGCCATAGGGATGTCCGGCAGGTCCGGTAGCGTTGCGGCGTTCTTGCCATGGCTTGGCGCCGGCACGACTGGCGGTCTTGTCTGTGGGGTGGTGTCCCCCGCCCCCAAACGAATCTGGCTCTTCGGCCATAGCAGGGGCCAGTTTACGCAGGTGCCGAGGGTCATCTCATCTTCGTCGGCCCCAGCGGGTCGAATCGGAGGTAATAGCTCGTCGCAGCCTGGCAGCACCCGGACCACTTCAACCCTATACATTGTGGTTGGCATCGGATTACCGTGGAACATGGGGTTGCCCGGTTGAATGATTCTGCCCTTGGCGACATCGACCAACTCGGTGCCCACGAAGTGCAGAAGAGTGCAAGGAACGTCGGCGCTGCCCTGGAAAAACATGTATAGGGCGTCAGGGATGCCCAGTCAAAGGCAAGGAGATGAAGTCATCGGCCGAGAGGCTTAGTTACCGTGATGCCGTCGAGCTCGGCTAATGTCGAGGCACCGCCAACGGCGGGCGTGCAACTGACGGAGGGGGCGCTTGCTGGCGAGGTGCCGGTCGGCGTACACCCGGGTGCATTAAGCTCCAATGCCCGTGCCGGTGCCGGAGACACGAATACCGCCTCCGCCGGAGACACCAATGGCGCCGCCGCCGGAGACACCAATGGTGCCACCACCGGAGACACCAATGGCGCCGCCGCCGGAGACACCAATGGCGCTGCCGCCGGAGACACCAATCGCGCCGCCGCCGCGCTGTGCGAGTTGCTGGCCGTGAAGCTGGGAACCGGGGGAGGCCCCTTTTGGCCGCCCACAATCCACGTCGTCAGCCCATGAATCAACGTAGGCACCATGGCGTTGAGCGTCGTTCCAAGTTGTTGTTGCACTTGCTCATGGACAAGCTCCGGAATCCGCGCCACTTGTGCCTTGAGTTCTTCAACCTCACGTATCTGGCTTTCCGAGCTGGTCTTTTTCTCCTTCCGCACACCAGCGGTATAGTATGACCCCCATTTTGTGGACAAGCCTTTGCCGGCCACACGACCAGCTGACGTCGGCTTATCGAGCTTATCATTCTTTTTCATTACGTTCAACGCCCTATTTAAAGGGGTGTCAAAAGGGGAGCTATTAGACGACCCCGCGCTACTGCTTTCATTGTCCTGCGAAAGGAACATGAACCATTTAGAAATATTGGGGATTAATTAGAGTGCAACCATATGGAGCTAATTACGCGGGGGTGTATTCCTTACCAGAACAAGCTCAAGCGCCCTGGTCTTCGGATCCGTGGTAAGCTCCTTTGTTATCGGGTCCTCCTTGTACCGGGCCCTGACATAGTTCCTGGTCTGCTTGTCACAGCTGTATTTCTCGAAGCGGGGCGGTAGGCCTTGCTCGGCACGCTCCGCGTCCTCCTTGTCCCATATAGGCTCCGCCACTCTATAACCGCCGGGACCGAGTTTGTGTTCCCCTAAGTTCAACTCCCGCATTTCTTTCCCCCACTGACTTGATTCGGAGGTTGCGGGGCTCTGGCACTTGATCTTGAACTCCTTGTACTCATCTTCGCTCATCAAAGGATATTTCGCCTTGATCTTGTCATAACTATCACCTTTATCAATCATTCTCTTCACCGCGCTTCTCCAAGTAGACAGGGTCGTGCTCATCTTCGTGAGGGCGGCATTGTCACTTTATTCCCTGAGAGGCGTGTGTTTTCAAATTCGGCGGGGAACTTGTATTGTTCGTGCAGCTTCGTGAAGAGGAGGTTGCGCAAATTCCCTCGGTCCTTATGCCTAAGGTTCTCGGTGTTGATCGAGACGGTGCTCCGGAGAATGCACCCGAGCTGAACCGAGTACCCCTTGACTATATGTTTGGGCTCCGTTGGATTCCCGTCGGAGTCCACTTGAGTGAATTCATCCTTGACGGTGCGGAGCGCATTCGGGCGCCGGTCCTTCCTTTGCTTCTTCGGTTGGCTGCCATCTGTGTGTGCGCCGCCATCATCAGTGGTGGTATCCTCGGCGGCACCATCAGTGGTGTCATCCCCGACGCCACTAGGGGTTGTGTAATCAGGATCGATGTCTTCCGCGGCGTCATCATAGCGGTGAGGTTGTTCCTCCATCTCTTGGGACAGCTCCTAGAATTGCTTGCCGCCCGAACCACCGGCCTCATCGTTGTGGGCCATGTTTCTCTCTAAATAGGAAAAAAGTTTGGTCAAAAAGATGGTTATTGTCAAGGAACAAGATCATGGTCTCATGATTTAGGGTTTGTCGACACCAAGGCACCCTAAAAGCCTAAGCTTTCATCATTTAGGTTCTCATCGACACCGAGGCATCCGGGGCAACCAAGTTAAGTTTTCATCATTTAGGGTTTATCGATGCCGAGGCACCCTAGGTTGGGCCTAATCTTGGCTCTATTGCCACCTATGTTGGGTTTATCATCTAGGGTTTATCGATGCTAAGGATAATTCTAAGTTGGGCCTAATCACTTGGCTCTATTGCCACCTATGATTTAATGCAGCAAGAATGGCAGGGCAGTTGATCCTACTTAACTAAGTACTAAGATAGCCCGGCCCATGCATTAGTCGCAAGTACCCCATATGTCCTATTTTTAGCAAAGTCATGCTAAAATTCACGGAAAATTTCAGCATGACCTTTGCTGAAAATAGGACATATGGAGTATCCGAATTTGCCGGAACGGAAGTTAATCGACATTCCGGCAAACTCAAGGGCCTCTCGGGGTACCTGCAAATTCAGCACGACACGATGGTCGGAGACAAAACCCAGCCATAGACCATATGGTCCTCTGCTTTCATATGGACAAAAATCAGCTCAACTTATGTGAGCTTCCATTCCAGATATAATATGTCTCCCAACAAAAAATCATCAATAGTTTAGCAAGTCTGTACAAACACAGAAAGAATGACAAATGTATTTTTACAGATCATGGCTCAGAGGTCTCTGTTTAACGGTGATAAGTCAACGACAAGGAACATCAAGCTTATTACAAAATCTCTTAGAACCTTATGAGAGTATGTTTTGTTTACTAGCTTGGCACATGTCAAGTCTCACTTGTAGGTGCACATTTTTTCTTTCAAAGCACACCTCTTTCTTTCAGCTATCTATATATCTTGTTCTATGTTGCATTTTTAATTCCTGATGTTAAGAAGAGTGTTTGTCAAAAGGAAAAACAAAGTTCATGGCAGTGTAGCTAGCTTCTCATGCATCCCTCTTATCATCTAGCTAGCTAACTCTTGAATCCATGGGTGTCCAAGATTTTCTTTATAATTATTAGTATATCATCGTATGAACAGATAAATCTTAAAAAAAATTATGAGAAGAGAGAAAAAGAAAGGAAAGAACAGTAGCAGTAGTACTACTACTAGCTAGCTAGCTAGCTGGTACTGATCTAGCTTCTGCATGCATTTCTCTGAATTTTGTTATACTTAAACACTACAAGGAATTATACTTTGTCATAGCTATTAGTCTTTGGACTAAGGGGCACTAGCACACTAGTAAGTGATAGGCAACCATCCTACATGGAAATGTGAAGAGTTACATGGATGAGTACCAGCTCTAAGTGAAGGCTCAATGGATTCAAGATCAACCGACTGAAGTTGCCCAAACCTGCAAGGAAAAGAGAGAATAATGATTTCGAACTGCTTCTGATGGCATACATAAGCATAAGTTCAGTCCCCCAAATCAAGCATGGTTTCTTACTGCCCATCTAAACAACCACCACCACAAGGAGCAGATGCAGATAACTCACTCAAAAAGACTAATAAACACCAGTTGCAGATGGATCACTTCCTTTTAACCTTACTAATGATATATATGTTCCCTTATTGCAACATTGCTAATAGAGGATGACATCAATTTGCTGAAATAGCTATAACAGAACACGCATAGTCAATCAGCTAGAGAGCTTTATGCCCTTTCACTCTCGGGGATAATTCAATGATCCAGTAAAACCATGAGGAGACTTACTTCTAGGCTAGCAACAACTAAAGGCAGAAGGGTCGACAACTCCCAGGAAACTTGTCACTAAATGGCCAGTAAAATGATCTAGTTTTGAAAACTCTACTGCTTTGACACTCCATCTGCTTTGACACTCCATCAGAAACAGAACATCTCAAACTCGATTCAGTTGACTAACTAAAACATCTGTACATGGAAACATGAACTAAAACACCTGAGTCAAACAAACCCACAAGCAAACCATCACAACTAAAACTAGAACAATACCAGCATCTAATAGCACATACATATCATTACCAGCATCGGTCTGAGGGTGAGACCAACCTAATGCATAGCAAGTTAATTCAAGAAACTGCAGTTGGACAAAATAGGAAATTTAGAAGCATTCTACATAGAGCACAAGGAAGCAGAATGAAATCTCAATCTACTTCAGATGCATTTGCAACTTAACAATGTCCAGAGGTTGAGCAACTTGCATGCTTATAGCCTCCTGAAGAGTTGTATCACACACTGCCATGTAAACAATTTAGATTCTTCCATGAACCAATTGCAGCAAACCATTCGTGGTAGTTTAAGCTAGAAAAGAAAAAGCATTTGGAAGCAGCAACTTCCTGCCTACTCAACTGAACTCATCTTCACCATGCATAGGTTGGGGAGGGAGGAAGGATGGAGAGGGAGGAAGGAGGAAGGAGGAGAGGTACCTGGGCAGGCACGGCCGGTCGCCGGAGGGGTCAGGGTCGAGGTTGGGGTCGGGGTCGGCGGCGGCGGCGTCGAAGGGATGCCTCAGTTGGCCGTGGGAAGGCCGGCGGCCGCGGTCGTCATCCTGCACCCCGTGCCCGGACTTAACAAAAATAAAGAAATGATATTACACAAGTATTAACAAAAACAATATGTATACATAAAAGTAACAGCAGCAATATAGTTAGGCTTTAACAGCAGTGCAAGGAGTTCATCCTAAATAACACATAAACCCGATTCAACATGTCTTCAAACAGCCCAAAAGCAATCATATTACACAAGTATTGAGAGCTCATATAGTTAGATTTATTAATGTAGAGTACTACACGAACGCTGGCACCAAAAGCAATCATATATATGCAACTATAGTCAGACTCCAGATCCTTGATTGTTTTGCTTTTCTCCTCTGCTACATGGATTCCCTTCTTAGAGAAGGGAGAAGACACTGGTTTGGAAATCTTTCTGTCATACACTTCTATTTGAAAATTGCAGTTACTGTCAGACCAAAGCCTTTGGAAGTTTCGTCAGCTTATAATGAACTGGTGTTTTCTTCGGTTAAAAGAGGTGACCTGATTTTCTTTGGCCAATGCAATTGTATTTCTAAGTCCAATTCAATATCAAATCAATTTTCATTTCACATGAATCCAGTCCAGAATGTATCTGGACACAAACGTGGTGTGTACTAGAGTACTAAATCAGTTTGCTTGCCTGATATAATAAACCTTTTTTCTAGTGTTGAGATCACCCACTTTGTCTTTTATTTACCTATATTTGGTTGTTGCAGTTTTGCAGGGGTCTGCAATTATATAAATCTTAAACTCAAAACACAGCATGGTACGCAGGCATCAAGCGATTGGTTGGCTAACAGCACCGGAAAGCCAGGCCTACCCTAGGGTTTGCAGGTGAGGGGATGGAGGAGAAGGGAGGAATCACCTAGGGGAGGGGATGAAGGAATGGAGGAAGACGCCGGCGTTGAAGCTCCGGCAGCGGCTGGGCGTTGAAGCTCCGGTGACACGCGGTGGGCTCCTCCACTCGCCTGTCTCTGCGTCTCGGCTTGGGCGGAGGACGTCGAGGGCGCGGGCGCGGGCGGAGGGGGGACGGCGAGGTAGGCGGCGCTCGGCTCGGCGTCGCGTGGCCTGGCTGAGCTGAGGTAGAGGCGGTCGTCGTCTCCTCTGGCTCGGGGGGCGACGGCGCGGGGGCGACGGCG